>NW_016804136.1:2921160-3106416 GCF_001698545.2 Rhinopithecus bieti
GGGCGCGGTGGCTCAAGCCTGTAATCCCAGCACTTTGGGAGGCTGAGACGGGCGGATCACGAGGTCAGGAGATCGAGACCATCCTGGCTAACACGGTGAAACCCCGTCTCTACTAAAAAATACAAAAAACTAGCCGGGCGAGGTGGCGGGCGCCTGTAGTCCCAGTTACTCGGGAGGCTGAGGCAGGAGAATGGCGTAAACCCAGGAGGCGGAGCTTGCAGTGAGCTGAGATCCGGCCAGTGGACTCCAGCCTGGGCGACAGAGCGAGACTCCGTCTCAAAAAAAAAAAAAAAACCAAAACAAAAACAAAATTACATTCTGGTTAGAGAAGATAAACATTTAAAACCAATAGAAATAATGGTAAGAAGAGAAATCTGCTAACCTAATAATATACATCATTGTATCCTGTTCAGAAATGCTTTATAAAACTAACCTTTAACTGCTGTCTGCCACAAGTGACACAGGAAAATTTCAAAGAAGCCCAGCCTCATCATTTTACTATGTTAAGGGGTGGAAAACAATCTTTGAATATTCTTCAACTTCAGCGGCCACCTCTCAGCTGTCACTTGCATATGCAATTGCTTACTGGAGAAAGGTTTGGTATATGCACAGATTTCAAAGCAGCTCTGGTAGCCATAGTTACTGACTCATCCTCTCGGGCCAGAGCCCTGTGATTCTGTAGCCCTCACCACGGCTGTTCCTTCTACAGTAATGCATGGTGCGGCTCAGCTCCAGAGCAGCTGGGAATTAGGGCTGCCCCTCTTCTGGGATTGGGGAGGCAGGCAATAGCTTGTCATCAGATCTTTCTTCTCTCTCTAGTTACTTTGGTAGCACATATCCTGAGGACTGAGGCTGAAGGAGTTAACGGATCTACCTATTCCTCTTCCCCTTAAAAGAGAGAGCAGCCACAGCCCAGGGAGTGGCTCTTTCTAGCAGCCCATCCCTTCAAACCTCCCAGCAGCAGTTATCTGCCACATGTTCAACAAACAACCCTACCCCCCAAAATATTCATTAATGCAGATTCACAGTTAAAATGGCTCCAGATTAAAGCCGAGTCAGTCATAATTGAGAGGGTGCTAAGCTGGATGACTATCAAAAGACATTTGATTAGGGGGCCTGCCAAAACGCAGTTCTAAAACCACAATTTCCATGCACAGTGTAATGGATATTATGGATAATTACCCAGAGTGCACTACTCAGCCACACAGCTGCCTACAATTACGTCCCCAACAGCTTCCTCCTCCGCTTCACCCTTCAAGCTCCCCCATGACGACTTCTTACAGCTTTTTCCAGAAGCTGGTATCTTCCTGACATTAACAAGAACAGGGCCCTCACAGGTATACAAGGAAGGGCGGGGGGGAGCTCAGCAAATGTCACCTGTCCTGAGGCTAACATGCACATGTGGCACCCAACTGATCCTGGGTGAAGAGAAAGGAACATCTGGAGCTTAGGGAAAGCTTGGGGACTTCAAGGTGGGGTGGAAAGCACCATTTCCTGAAGAAACAAAGCTGCCCGGTCAACCGAGGGAGGCTCAAGGACACCACAGGCTTCTCACATGACTTGGCTGCCTGGCATTTATGAGCATTCTGTATTAATATTAGTTTCTTTATTAAGTAAGAAAGCAGGGGCCCTTTGCCATCTGTTCATCATTCTCTATGCCACTGGTAGGAGTGCAGAAGATTCAATAACAGCTTTACCAAGGGTCATAACCAGGTTTACCTGCAGCTGGACGGCCTGTGCTTAGGCCCGAGGCAGTGGCAATAAAATAATAAAAGCTCCTGTTTATGAAACAAGATAGATCAATAAGGGCTGCCCACATGACAGAACTACTTTCAGAAAGCCTCAGTGAACCTAGGTGACACGCTTTTCTCAAACTTCACATAAACCAGGCCACGTTATTCGGAAAGCAGTGAGCAGAGGCATGGGCCCACGTGGGGCGGATGGCTCTCTAGGGGTGCTAGAAGCCTGAAGCATGGCTCTGCTTCTACATAGCAGGAAAAAACCACGTAGGCACTAAACTAACACAGTGGCACTCAACTCCAGCTCTGAAGGTAGACTGAACCAAATAGAAGCTGTTTAATTAGTCCATCTAGAGATGCTGACACATTTCCATTCTCGTGAGTGAATATAAAACAGGGAACACATATGCGTATCTTGTTTTCTAATTGCCTTTAATGAAGTCTGCCTTCTATCAATCAGGATTCTTCATAAATTTCCAATCCATATATTCTCCTCCTTTTCCTATTTGAACCATTAGACCACTTTCTTCTTCCAAACCAAGTCTCAGGTTGCTACCTCCTCCTGTTAACCCCATGCCAACATATTTCTTTGGTGTGCTAAAGCGAGCCCTAGAGTTAACTGAACACTGAAAACAGCAATTCTCGTTCAAATGCTTTCTAAGAGTGTCTAAGAGTGTTGTTCCCAATTTAATTATACCCAACCCAAAGATGCCTTTTGATCTGCTGGTTTAATTTATATGCCTAAGAACATGCTACTAAAAGAAGCATATGTCAGTTTTTTTGGGCAGTTATTTCTGTTCCATTTATAATCTCTCTAGATTCTAAATCAAACAGAAATTAAAAATCAACCCCTTTAGAATATGCTATACTGAGAGCCTGATTTAATTTACTTTGTTATGTGATATTCAGGAAAGGGATTCTAGGGTGTGTCTTCTCCACTGAAGAAACGGTACTGGTTCTGTCAACAGAGTTATTTCCGTTCTAGGCACAAACACAGTAACAATGTTTTTTTCCTATTAAAATAATTGAGGTTTGTATCATCTCTCAACTACTCTATTATGATGTCACATAACACACTTTTATTTTTTTGGACACAGGGTCTTGCTCTGTCACCCAGGCTCAATCGATCCTCCCTGCCTCAGCCTCCCAAGTAGTTGGGACTATAGGCACACACCACCATGCCTAGCTAATTTATTTATTTATTTATTTTGTTTTTTGTAGAGATAAGGTTTTGCCATGTTACCCAGGCTGGTCTCAATCTCCTGGGCTCAAGCAATATAGTTGCTTCAGCCTCCCAAAATGTTGGGATTACAGGTGTGAGCCACCGTGCCCGGCCATAACACACCTTAAAAAAAAAAAAAAAAAATCTAAGCTCATTAAGATTGAGTCACCTCTGATAATTTTATTTCTCCAGGCCACAGCCATTTGAAATACACTGTGGGTAGCTGTATCCTGTAATATATTGTCAAAATGTCATACAATATGTTCATGTAGCCTCAGAGACAGACTATGGCCTACAGGGGCTAAGACCAAAACAAGTCTGTATCATTGAAACAATACTTGAAAAAGACTTTCCAAGAGGGACACCATATCCTATTTGAATATAAGACTTCATGATCTTGCTCCCTAGATTTTGCAGAAGTGTTACAAATACTTTTAATGTATTCTACAGTGGAGAACTCTGCCTGTCCATGCATTATAAACTGTCCCATTAATAGGAGGGATACTGCCAAGCCCAGTGGCCAGGCCAGAGTATGAATGAGAAGGAAAAGCAGACTTGACACAATAAGAAGCCTCAATGGAAATCTAAACAAAAAACACCATCATCAACAACAACAAATCAAAACCCATCTGAGTTCAGCATCCAGTGCATACCTCTTCCGGTTCTATCAGCTTGAACTCCATGCCTCGGCCTGTCCAGGCAATGAAGTGGGCATTGGCTGGGTCATCAAGAAGGGTGACCAGGAACTGCCACAGCTGAAGGGAACCTCGCCTCTGGTAAGGGGGCCCCTCTCGATACATGGTAGGCTCCTGTTTGACTTTGCCTGTTTAGGACAAGGACACATCACACAATAGCTTAGTCCTAAGTTTCTCAGGTGGTTGGGACAAAAAGGAGTTATTCATGCTGATTTGATCACTGGACTTGGGAAGAGAGTCATGGCTGAGGTGTTCTGACATCTGCCAACCTCTACCTGGCAACAAACCTTGGATGGCTACTTACCTTCCAGTCTCTCAGGCACAACACAAGTGTCGTCAAAGTATAATCGGGGATCTTTTTCATATGAAAAACCTGAAAGAGAATTTAAAAAGAAAGACTACATTGCTTAACAAATTCTGTGTTGTACTAAAAAACTATGGATTTAAGGACTAGAGTGGGATCCTGTCATTTCAGACCCTAAGTCCTACTGCTGTATCTATGACAGACGGAATGTTCAGGGACTTCGAGAGGGCTCAGGCATTCCGATTCTGATGTAATCACCTGCGCCTCAGTCAGAGCCGCATCAATTCCTGCTTTTACAGCTAAGGCTGCGGGGAAGTGCTGAGTCACCAGGACGTTCCTTCACATTTTGCTTCTGAGGTCTGCCTGGATCAATGTTGCTCTGACTAAGCCTTTACATCTGAAAACACATCTCTATTTCAGTTGGCCTAGCTGGATGGATTTGGTTCATCTGTACACAGACCTGCCATTTTCCTTTTAGCTAAAATTAATTTCAACCTTTCCTATAAAGTCATCCAAGCTACTCACATACCTCATTCAATTACGAAAGAACTTGAAGGGTAAAGAATGTTGCCAAAATGAATAAAGACTTGGGCCTGTAGAGGATTTCGAAAGCAGTATTGGAGGTATTATTACCAGACACAGTGGAGAGGATCTGAAAAGGCTTTCTAGCAATGAAACAAATTCATTGTATAGATGACAAAACAGAGGTCAAGAAGGAGGAACTGGCCCAACAACACGTGCAAAGGAAATAAAAGAAGGCAAGGCAAAAAGTTAAAGGGCTCAAGAAGGAAGGATGGCCTGACAGTCTTCCTCCACAAACCCCTAATATACATTCGGTGCTAACCACCATGTCACTAGGCACCCTGTCAAGATTGGTTTAAATCAAAGCCAGGTAACAGGTAACTTTGATGGGGGTTCCATCCCTCCTTGTAGTTTAGCCTGTGTCAAGGTGTAAGGTCTCCAGTGTATATTCCTTTACCAGCACACATCTTAGGAGAATGCCCCAGGGCTCCTGTCTGATAAGCGGTGCTTCCCTGTGCTCTGTTTTCCCTTCAGTTCACCTGGCTCATAGTACAGGTCTATGTGTGTTGGATATGCAGTATGGGCAGGTAGGTGAAAAGGCTCTGCAATGAAGGACTTTCATTAGAGTCTGAGAAGGATTCACTACGACTTGAAAAATCCATGAGGCTGGGCATGGTGGTGAGCAATTATAATTATAATTCCATGAGCAATTATAAGGATGACTGCACCTGTAAAAGTTCAAGGGTTCTGAATGAGGATAGGCATAATAACAAGTGCTATGTGGCTTATGGAGGAGTAGGCAATAAGTGATTTTAGATCGGTTTGTTGAAGACAAATAGCCTGTAATCCCAGCACTTTGGGAGGCCGAGGTGGGTGGATCATGTGAGGTCAGGAGTTCGAGACCAGCCTGGCCAACATGGTGAAACCCTGTCTCTAGTAAAAACACAAAAAATTAGCTGGGCATAGTGGTGGGCGCCTGTAATCCCAGCTACCTGGGAGGCTGAGGCAGGAGAATTGCTTGAATCTGGGAGGTGGAGGTTGCGGTGGGTGGAGATCACGCTATTGTACTCCAGCCTGGGCAATAGAGAGAGGCTCTGTCTCAAAAAAAAAAAAAAAAAAACAAAAAAAAAAAAAAAAAGAAAAAAAAGAAAGAAGGAAAAATCCATGAGTAAAGGTGCCAAGATATAATTTTGCCATTCTTTGTTTCTTCAGTCAACCCAGATCAAGTAGCTTCTTGGCAGGACCAGCACCATTTTTAAGAGGCCTGGGACTGAAGAAACTCTGCACAACTGAGACTGTTTTGAGGTTTGTATTATTCATTTTTTTCTCAGCCCTAAGCATTAGTTCTCTGTTGCTTAAGGATATCAAAGGAAGTCTATTTTATTGACATTTATATATTATTTAATCCACTAAGTATTTATGCCAGGCATTGTGCTAGAAGGGAGTCAGTAGCCAGGCAAATATAGACTTGGCCCTTGTTCTCATGGAGCCTGTATCTCAACTGGGGGAGACAGACAATAAAGAAGAAAAGGAAACAAGAGGTGGCGCAGCACTGATGGACCCCAGTCAGCTGTGCGATCTCGAATAAATTAATCTCTGTGCTCCAGTGTCCTCATTGCAGCAGATAATTCCTACCTTATGGTGTTGTTATGAGAGTTTAATTGAGTTAGTATCATTCAACTGATCTATTTCTCTATCTTCATACCAGAGTGCCAAGAGTAGCTCCTGGTACATAAGTGTGTAATAAATGATAGTTAAAAAAATAAACAGTCGTTGTACATTGTGTTGAGGGCTATTAAGAAATTAACTGAATAATGTGAGAGCTTGATCTTATATCCTCCATGAAAGATTCTAAATTCCTTGAGGACAAGGATCGTATCTTGGTATCTTAGTGTCCTCATGGCACCTTACACATAAGTACTAAATAAATATTTGAATAAATGAGAGGTTTTATAGTCTTCATTAAAAAATATTTAACAATATAATGCTAACTTTCAAGTCAGGGATTTAATGACTCCTGATAAATTTGTTTTCCAATTTGGCACTCAACTGACTTTTATGACAAACTGGTATACTCTGTATTACCAAAAAGACTTTCATAATCCACTATGCTTCAAATATTTTGCCTTGTCTGGCAGAAAGCTATGTATTTCCCGATCTTCCATACGTATTTTGATATTCTGGTGATGTTTTAATGGTCTTATTATAAAGTCATTACAAGTGAACTACTTCAAAGTTTACGTATCTGTCAAACTTGCCATGTTATTTTTAGAGTTCTTCTCCTCTAAGGTAATCACAGTATGTAGAAAAAAAATACAACCACCTACATCTAGATGAAATTCTCGGTTTGGTTTTCAAAACTAATCAGATAAAGGTCTGCCTATAAGAAGTATCACTTTGGCGTATTTTGTAGTTTCTAGTCATTGCCACATGCGGTCCTCTACACCATCTGGAAGATACTATTGGTTTAAGTGAAATTTAAGTCAGTTGAATTTGAGCCAGCAGTTATATCAGTTGTGGCCACAATCATCTCATCACTCAAATAAAGGTGGCAGGAAGGAAGACCTGTTTGAGGAGCAAACTAGAAACGAAAGACTCAAAACGTTATTATGCAAGGACTCCAGGTGAACACTTAAGGCAGGATGGCTATCTTAGCAATCACAGATGCCAATCAGAAACACTTGTTTCATTAACTGTTCCACAGGCATCTGTGGTCAAGCCTGTATAAGGATAGGAAAAGCATGTCAGGGTAATTTAGAACAATTAAAAATGCTGGATTCTTTGAAACTAACTTCTTTGATGTGTGTGAAGTCAGGGAAAGGAATGGGAAAGGGTGGAGGGAAAACACACACAAATGCACCAGATAGTCTGTGTGTAGTAAGCAACCCAATGCCTTGCTAAAAATATTTCCCTTAAGAGCATGCTCTTTCCTAAATGTTGTAATTATGCAAAATGTTTTCCTCCCTCTCTTCCCCGACTCCCTCCTAGTTTGCCTGCTGCAGACATCAACTGCTTTTGTAGAAACATTCAGGAACCTCAGAGAGCCCCAAGCAGCTGTGCCCATCACAGCCAGTGTCCGGGAGACAGCTCTTCCTTTCCAGGGCTAGACACTCACTCAGAACATCACAGGGTACCCAGGGAAACAACACTCGGTCTCCCATCTAACCAAGTGAGTGCGAAGCAGCTACCCATAAAAACGACTCTTCTGAACCAATCACTTATAAAAGCCACCCAGTGCTTCATGAGTGTCAGCTCCTTTGACTTGCATTTAAAATGACAGACCAGTGGTTCCCAACCTTGGATGCACACTGGAATCACCAGGGGAGCTTTAAAAACTACTAAAGCCTGGGTCCCACCCCAGAATTTCTTATTTAATTGCTCTGGATGAAGCCTGGAAGTCAATATTTTTAGAAGCTCCTCAGGTAATTCCAATGTTTGACCAAACTTAAGAACCGTTACTACTCAGTAGTTCTCAAACTTGAAGCTGCATCAGCATCTCCTGCAGGACTTGTTAAAACAACAGACTGCCGGGCCCCACCCCTGGGGGTTCTGATTCAGTAGGCCTGGGATGGGTTCTGAGAATGTACATTTCTAAAAAGTGCCAGGTGACGCTGTTGCCACAGGTTTTGGGAATCACACTGCTTTAAATCTTTAGGGAGAAATGTATTTGAGAAAAAGAAGACATACATCTGGGGAAGGTGTTATAAAAAAACTTCCCTGTTTCAGTGTTTAGAAGGGAACTCCTCAATCCACCATCCCAAGTTAGCCTTTGCCCAGAAGGGTAACTTCAAGCTCTGAGCCCACCTCTCCAGGCCTTTCATGCCCTGCAAGCATGATCTCAGTCCCTACCAGGGCTCCTTTCCGTCAAACGAGCCCATTGATTTGCTACTGTCATTCATTTATGCAGGAGATTAAAAGCCCAATTATCCTCCCCCAACAAAAGGCTCCCTTCTTCCTTTTGATTCACATCTAATGACTTCTTTAGAGAAATCCTAAAATTTAAAATCTGTGACAATGCACTAACAACAACAACAAAACAGACCCTCACAAAAACCAGCAGCAGATGCCTTAAAAAATGTCATACCCCCTTTTACCCAGAAATTTCAGAAACTTAGCTTCAAGAATCAAGAGAACAAGAAAATAGCTAGATGAATGTTCACAGAATTTGAGAATAATCTGGAAGTACCCACTTTTCAGCAACAGGTGATTAGCTAAATGCATACTCATGCAATAAGTACTGTGCAGCCATTAACGAGGAAATCACAGGGGAATGATGGGTGCTATAGAGATGACATTGGCTGTGGAGTATGGAAGGAGATGAAGAGTACGGGCTCTGGAGCCACAGGGCTTGGCTTAAGAGGTCTGGCTCTACTCTTACAGCCACATGCCCTTAGGCACATCTTTTATCCTCTCTGAGTCTCAGTTTCACTACCCTATGGGGCAGATAGAAATATCTATCCCTTGAGAGGTCGAGGAGGGCGGATCATGAGGTCAAGAGATTGAGACCATCCTGGCCAACATGGTGAAACCCCGTCTCTACTAAAAATACAAAAAATTAGCTGGGTGTGGTGGCGCGTGCCTGTAATTCCAGCTACTTGGGAGGCTGAGACATGAGAATCACTTGAACCCGGGAGGTGGAGGTTGCAATGAGCTGAGATCGCGCCACTGCACTCCAGCCTGGCACAGGTGAGGACTCCGTCTCAAAAAAAAAAAAAAAAAAAAAAAACCAAACCAAACCAGAAAGAATATCTATCCTATAGGGCCTGCTATGAGATTCAACAACTGAATTTATGCATGTAAAAGACACAGAACAGTGTCTGAAACATAGTAAGTGTTCAATTTGAGTTAATGACTACTGTTAAAAAAAAAGACTATAAAACAAGGAATCCTGTATGATCTGTATAATTCTATATTTACATATGCACAGCAAAGATTTAAAGACTATGTAGCAAGTTAATGGTTATCTCTGGGCAGTGAGATTTAATTTTCATCTTTTTGCCTATTTGTATTTTCTGAATTTTGTGTAATTAGTATTTGTTGTTTGTGCTAAGAATAAGCTACAAAAGTTTGTATTTTAAAGAAAACTAGGCTGAGCACAGTGGCTCACTCCTGTAATCCCAGCACTTTGGGAGGCCGAGGCGGGCGGATCACGAGGTCAGGAGATGGAGACCCATCCTGGCTAACACAGTGAAACCCCGTCTCTAGTAAAAATACAAAAAATTAGCTGGGCGTGGTGGCGGGCGCCTGTAGTCCCAGCTACTCGAGAGGCCAAAGCAGGAGAATGGCGAGAACCCAGGAGGTAGAACTTGCAGTGAGCAGAGATCACGCCACTGCACTCCAGTCTGGGTGACAGAGCGAGACTATGTCTCAAAAAAAACACAAAAAAACAAAAAACAAAACAAAGCACAGAAACTAGCTCAAAAGCAAGCTCCTCCAAGAAACTGACATTCTACTCCATTCTGACTGCTTCCTTGAAGCCATATGCTATGGAACACTTATGCATCTTATTTGTTCCCAATTACTTTCACCCTAATTAGTAGGTCAGCACTAATAAAGGCAAAGTCACAGGCTCAACCTTGCCCACTGCTCCTGCTCCTCATTCGAGTGAGATTATCTCAGAGACTTACTGAATTGAGTTGGTCCCAAAGGGATTGGGCACAAGAACTTGAGCAGACAACATACACCCTTGATATAAAATGATCATCTTCACATAAAAGTAATGTTAGGATATGTGTCAAGGTTGGTGAAGAATACCTTCCATTTCCCTCCCATGTTAAAAGTGGCAACCATTTATCATATAATAATAATTACAACGACGAGTTACCCACCCCGAGCACTCAAACTAAGTAAAAAACCTAGAGACACATTTTTAAAACTCTAAGACATCCTTGGACCCTCACTGACATAACTATAAAACATATAAAAACCACTCTCACTGACATAACTCCTAAATTCCAGTTTAAGCTGATATTGTTATATAAAGATAACCTCCATTTCTGGAAATGTGGAAATATGGTGGGTTTGTTTTTTCTCCAAATTGTCCTATCCTCCTAAAAAGTTGGGGTCATTGCTAATGAAAATGGCAGCCCTCACAGGGTTCAGGGGCATGCCTTAAGCCCTGCCTGCAAAATAATTGAAGATTGCAACCAATTAGCTCTTATATTCATGAGCTAAGCAAGGTTTAATCTATGATCTCAAATCTTAGCCTGGAAACTGAGCAATTTTAAGCTTGAGTATTATTCAAGGAAAGAAAGAAAGAGGAAGGAAGGAAGGTAGGAGAAAGAAAGGAAGAAAGGAGAGGAGAGGAAAGAAAGCAGACTCCTTACCTTCATGGCTGCTGGAGAAATAACCCCCTCTCATGTAGGATGACTGACAGTTAGGCACTTCTGAAAGGAAAGCAAAGGTGGACACAATCCTGTCAATAGTTTCTGCAGCAGAAGCAGCACATCGGTCAACTGCAGCTCTGTGGTAAAGCCCCTAAACACTCTGGGGTCATGTCTTTTTGGCTTTGTCCTGGGAAAGAGGTGCCATACCAATAAGCAAGATGGCAAACACCACAACCCACCATCTGAAAGGCAGGCTCTCCTAATCAAGGGTCACGGGAGGAAAAAAAAAAGATGTTTCACTCTCATTGTTCACTCATTTTAGCAATTAGTTAACACCAAATCTGGTGAAAGAGCCAATGACAGTGGAAAAAATATTAGCTTTCAAAAGGCCAAGCCTGGCCTCTTGTCCCATATGCTGACTCCTGGGTGTTAGAGTGGGAAAGGGAAGATGACTGCTTTAGATCTTTCCCAATTTGTTCCCCTTTACTCCTGGTGGTCACATCCAATTCTGCTCCAAGAGGTGGGAGTATTTTTAGGCCAAAGGGATTAGCAGACCTGAGGTTAGGAAGCCAGGACTAGCACTGGAAGGGGGGTAGAGGATTGCAGTTTGGTCCATTTTTGCCATGCTGGGACTGTCACATTGAAACCAAACCACACTCAAATGATCTCTTCTTCAGGCATCATGTTATCAGTGTCCATCGAGAGGAAAGACAGTAAGTTGAGTTGTGTCCACGTGGGATGAGCCATCACCCTGGTAACACAACTTGGATCAAAGAATTACAGATATGGTAACATCTGTTGAGTGTCTTGCTTTAAGGGAGTGGAGTGGGGTGCAAAACCCATTAGGACAGATCAAAATGTCAGTCTTAAATGAAAAAATGTTGCTGTTCATGCTACTCCTGAGAAAAATACATCAAAGCTTTCGGCTGATGGAAATGTTTACACACGATCACTACTTCACATTTGGTAATTTTTCTGTCATAAAGGAACAGGTCTCTCCCTTCTGCCTACCTTCCCAGCATTTCCCATAACCAACTGGTACCTGAATAGATCAATCTACGTATTATCTCAGAGAAGGTCAAGAGCAAATTCCATCCAAAACTGAACCCCAACACTCTTCAAGCTTGGACTCAGAGATGTACTTCATACCACTTCTGAATGCCTACTGCACTTCCTACCACTTACATACCTTTTCCGTTTTGTTTTGTATTCTGTTGTGCATAAACATGTCAGCTCTACTAGCTTCTAAGTTATTTGAGGGCAATTCTTATAAAAATTATAAAAAATTCTTATAAAAATTCCTGTCCCCAAGGCCCTGCATGTATAAGACACTGAATAACGAGACAGAAGAAAGCAAGAATGAAGCAACGAATAGCACCATTTGATGCTGACCTGAATCGACGCAGTAATCCCGAGGCTCCTGCTTGATTCCCATTGGTGACTGGAACCCGTGTGCTGGGGGCCCTGGCATGCCCGGGACCCCATGTTCATAGAGTGGGTCATGGTATTCTTGTTTGAATCCCTGAGGGGGCGGGGGAGCTGCAGGGACAATAGGCTCTGACATTTGCCGATGGTAACTGGGGCGATTATCTCCAGGAACTCCTGGCTGAGGAGGGAAGGGGTGGCAGGGTTCAGACAGTTGTCTCTGAAATCTGTAAGAAGAAAGAGGTTTTCGTGGTGAACAAAGACTTGATGAATACCTACTATGATCGAGCACTGGGGACTAGAAGAAGTTCCAATTAATGAAATTATTTGCAAGATACTTAATAATGCTTATTTCTGGACATTTTTACCTTCTTCCCAAAATTACATTGTGTATTTCGAAGCTCTTGAGTCAGGAAGTGGCAAAAAAAAAAAAAAAAAAAAAGCAATGATGTGGTAGCCTCTTTATCTTTCATGTATGTATACTGTATGCACAGTCTATCTGTAGAGATGGGCCAGATTATGTATCTGAATATATGAGACCAATTATTTGCAAATAGCACTAACATATACATAAATACGTGTTCACTAGTTCATCCATTCTCTCACCTACAGATAGAAGGAATTTTTAAAGACTGAATACAAACTAATCAGTTAGAAAATGTAGTTAAAAAAAAGACAGAATCCCATTCATAGGAGCAATAAAAAACATAACATTCCTAGGAATAATCAGGAAACGTATAGGCCATATAAGAATAAAATCTTAAAATTGTTTTCTGAGGAAGAGAAAGAAAAAAGATCTAAGAGAAGATATTTAGGACTTGGAAGCTATTGATTCACTGAAAATTAATCTGTAAAAGCAAATGCCTTCCCAACTAACTTGACCAAATGATTCTAAGCTTTATTTTGAAAGGACAAAAGGACCCACTAGCTATTGACATATGTCATAAAACTACACCAATTAAACAGCAATACAAGGAACCGAGAGACAGGCAGATCAAAGGAATCTAGTGGCAAGCCAAAAACCGCCAAGTATATTCCAAAATTTACTACTTGTTAAGGTTAGCATTTCAAATTAGTTGGGGAAAAAGACCCCATGTTATACAGACACCAAAATAAATTTCACATGGATTAAAGGTTCCAATATAAAAAGTGAAACCAGGCCAGGCATTATGGCTTATGCCAGTAATCCCAGCACTTTGGGAGGCCGAGGTGGGCAGATTGCTTGAGGTCAGGAGTTCAAGACCAACCTGGCCAACATGACAAAACCCCATGTCTACCAAAGTACAAAAAAAATTGGCCAGGCATGGTGGTGGCTCACGCCTGTAAATCCCAGCACTTTGGGAGGCCGAGGTGGGCAGATCAGGAGGTCAAGAGATTAAGACCGTCCTGGCCAACACGGTGAAAACCGTCTCTACTAAAAATACAAAAATTAGCTGGGCGCGGTAGTGCATGCCTGTAGTCCCAGCTACTCGGGAGGCTGAGGCAGGAGAATCGCTTGAACCTGGGAGGCGGAGTTTGCTGTGAGCTGAGATTACGCCACTGCACACCAGCCTGGTGACAGAGCAAGACTCTGTCTCAAAATAAACAACCAAAACCCCCCCAAAAAATTAGCCAGGCATGGTGTTGTGCACCTATAATCCCAGCTACTCAGGAGACTGCAGCATAAGAATCACTTGAACCCTGGAGGCGAAGGTTGCAGTGGGCCGAGATTGTGCCACTGCACTCTAGCCTGGGTGACAGAGCAAGACTGTCTCAAAAAAAAAAAAAAAAAAAACAACAACAACAACAACAGTGAAACCATAATATGAAAGTAAATATATATGAAAACTTACAAAACTTAAGAGTGAGGGAAAACCTAAGTATCTTACCAACAGCAGAAATCATCAAGATAAACCTGGATATATCTCACTGTATAAATTTCTGTAACTTAAAAAGACACCAGAAACGAAACCAAAAGAAACACATCAAACCAAGGGGGAAAGAAACACATCAAACCAAATGCCAGAAACAAAATCAAAAGTAAAACTGAGGAAAAATCTCCACAGATACAGCAATCTCATTGTTGACATAAAGAGCTTTTAGAAATTAACAAAAGATGAATATCTCAAGAGGAAAAAAATGGGCAAAGGACATAGGAATATCCTTACAGAATAGGAATGGTCATAAACAAAAAGTTTAACTCATTAGTAATTAAAATGTAACAAAGTCAAAAGAGAAGTATTTTTTTCCTTTTAGCTTGGAAGATGAGCAGGCAGTTAATCATTCTGTGCCAGGTACCTAAACAGCACTTCAATCACAGATGATGTGTAACTACAAAGATGGTCACCAATGCAGCTGTCTAACAAGGAAATCAGCTATATATATTGTGATAGTCATTTAGTTGAAAGCAACCATTAGAAATTACATAATACGTAAATATATAACGGCTTGGAAAGGTATTTTTGACATATTCAGGAAGGTTGCGAAACAGTACATAGAGTATCAAAGCTTAGCAAAAATAAAAGTAGTAGTATGGTGTCATATAAAACCACAGAAAGATTGACATTTAAATATCAACACTGCCTATCTGTGGGGTGGTTATAATTTGAGGTGAATTTCTTTTTTTGCTCATCTATAGTTTGATAATAAATATGCACTGTTTTTATAACAAGATAGAACAATAAAAACCTGTTGCTATTATTTGAGTTTCCTGAACACTCTTCAGTTGTCAGATAGATCCAGATGCATGCCAGCTGCCCTTTCCCTGTTGGGTGTGCAGTGTAGAAGGGAAAGCCTGCCATCTCTTAGTAGGGAAGTGACCAAAGGCAAAGTTTCTTGGCTTCGTTTGCTTATCTGTGACATAGGGATGTATTATCCTCCAAATGCTTCTGAAATGGTGAAATACAATCATGTGTGTAAAGTATGGTTTCTGCCACAGCCATAATTGACAGACTGGGATAGAGTTTAGGAAGGTGGCTGTGGAAGGTTAGAGATGTGTGACCCTCAGTCCATGAAATACACAGGAAGCACTAATCTATGTGTATAAAGAAAAGCATTTGTGAATATATACCCTCAGGTAGAAAGTAGGAGCCAAGGTTCAAGGGAAAATAATACAATCCTATACTATTAAGGTCTTATTCTCTACTTTTAGCTTGAATTCTATTAATTCATAGAATTCTTGAATAGCTTTAATAGTTCGAATTTGATTTGAATCAATCTGTGGGAACAGGTGGCCAGCAGATTTCTAGAACATCAAGATGTACAATCTTAAACTGAAGAGATCTGTAGGCAGATAGGACACTGTTTACATCAGGGTATAACACAGCACAACATGCTCTGTCTTTACTACTCTACCTAAAGCATAACGGTAAGATCATTTCATAATAGGAGAACTACTGGGCAATTTACATGTACTTATCCTTTTATCCCAGACATCAAAAGCCTCAGAATCCACCTGGCCAATGTCTTCAACAAGTTTTACCAACTATTGAAGGTTCAGTGGGCTGACAGCCTTTCACGGGTCACTGAATGCCCTACAGCAGAACTTCTTCGGGTTGCTGTTACTTAAAGAAACCTTTCAATGGTTTTTAAAGAAGTGTAAATTCCCAACTCAGGTTTACACTTGACATTTAGAACACAGGCACCGGCACCGTGTCGCAAACCTAAAAGGAATTCTTTCAGAAAATAAAGATGAAGTTTTTTTTTTTTTTTTTTAAAGACAGAGTCTTGCTCTGTCACCCAGGCTGGAGTGCAGTGACTTGAGTGACTTGATCTCAGCTCACTGCAACCTCTGCCTCCTGGGATCAAGCGATTCTCCTGCCGCAGCCTCCCAAGTAGCTGGGATTTTTAGTAGAAACGGGGTTTCACCATATTGGCCAGGCTGCTTGAATTCCTGGACTCAGTGATCTGCCTCTTTCAGCCTCTCAAAAGTTTGCTGGGATTACAGGTGAAAGTCACAGTGCCTGGCCGATGAAGATACTCTTTTTATTTATTTTTTTTTGAGATGGAGTCTCACTCTGTCATTCAGGCTGGAGTGCAGTGGCATAATCTTGGCTCACTGCAACCTCTGCCTCTCAGGTTCAAGCAATTCTCCTGTCTCAGCCCGGCAAGTAGCTGGGATTACAGGTGCCTGCCATCATGCCTGGCTAATTTTGTTTGTATTTTTAGTAGAGATGGGGTTTTACCACATTGGCCAGGCTGCTTTCGAACTCCTGACCTCAAGTGATCCGCCCGCCTTGGCCTCCCAAAGTGCTAGGATTACAGGTGTGAGCCACCGCGCCCGGCTGAAGATATTCTTAAGGCCTTATTTTTGTAAAGTGCCCAAATCTTGCACTACTTGAAAGGAATGGTAAAAACACCTTCCATTTTCTCTCCCTTTCCCCTCTGCCACTATTCCAGCACCTTCGAAGGTGACCTCCAGAAATCAGTTCCTTTGATAGCTCCGAGTCGGCATGTGCTGCTCAGTTCTGTAACCAGAGCCTCTGCAGCTGGCAGGCCGATGGCCTCACTTCCGCTTAGTGCTCATCTTCTCACCTTCCACAATGAAACTCTAGAGTTGGCCTGGTATGGCCTCCTCAGGAAAAGGTACTTCCACATGGGCACTAGCCAGCAACCTCATCCCCTCCCCGCGGCATAACTTTAAGGATGTGCAAAGCTTAGAGGCCTGTGATCTGCAGAACAGATTCTATAATTGGGATTGCTCTGTACTGGTTTGTTTTGAGAGAGCGGGAGTGGCCAAGGGGGATCTCAGGGGTAGGTCACAAAGCCAGTGTATTTGGAAGAAAGATTCTCAGAGCTTGCTGCTGATAATGTCTTTTATGTGCAGAGATTAGTAAAGTCATTCAGTCCTTGTCCTCAAAATACATCCTGTGAACTTTACTCACTGACCTTCATTTGAACCCCCCTCCCTTCTCCAGTCCTTTTGAAGTATGTGAGAATGTGTTGTATACATAATACAACCATGACAAAGATGCCTCTAATTTACCAAGGCAGGCAATCACTTTCAGTGAAGGCACAGCCTGGTTCCTACCAAACCTCTTCTTCCTCCCCTCCCTCCACTCCCACCATTAGCCCAACAGAGCGCACGTGTAGGGAACTCACATTTGGTGAGCACAGGGAGACTTCTGAGTCTGAAAAATCTTAAATTCAATAGGTCACAGTTTAAGGCTTTTTCGGTGCAAGTTTATTTAAAGAACCAGTTATTTATTTATTTGTCAGATTTATATAGCGCCTTTCCTCCCACGAGCTCACCCACACTCCCAACATTTGGTTTACGTTATGAAAACCGTTAGATGCTTTTTCTGCATTTCCTTTTTGGTTTCTGCTGCCAGCACACAGAGTAAACACAATGCTGACAGGAAAAAAAAAAAAAAGGAGAAAAGGATCTCACAAAGGCTATACGGTGATTATGGGTGCCAGGTGAGGCAGTGACCGTTTAAAGGCCGGCTGAGAAATGATACATAAAATCTGCCAAGAAATCAACATCATGCACTTAGTACTTCCGTTAAGGCTCAGGGAAGAAGATGGAAAATCGAGAAGCAGCATAGCTGGGTAAGAGGCTCTGGCTGTGAAGTCAGAATATCCTGGGCTGAAATCCAACCTTTACCACTTAGTAGCTGTGTGACCTTGTATGAGTTATCTAACTGCTCTGAAGCCTCAGTTTCCTCTCCAAAAAACTAAGGACAGCCAGGATACCTTGTAAAGATGATGTAAGATAATCTATATTATAAGGCCCAGCCCTGTTACAACACCGGTAAGTTCTCAATAAACATTATCTTCAACTGCCCCACCTTCTCCCCAAAACTCCCAAGCTAAAATCAGAAGATATGCAAATATGGCCGGGCATGGTGGCTCAGGCCTGTAATCCCAGCACTTTGGGAGGCCGAAGCGGACAGATTACCTTGTGAGTTCCTTACATGAGGTTGGGAGTTTTGAGACCAGCCTGGCCAACACGGTGAACTGAAACCTGTAACCGTTTCACCGTTGACATGGAGTCTCGCTCAGTCTAGGCTGGAGTTCAGTGGCACCATCTCGGCTCACTGCAACCTCTGCCTCTCAGGTTCAAGCAATTCTCCTGATTCAGCCTCCCAAGTAGCTGGGATTACAGGCGCCTGCCATCCCACACGGCTAATTTTTTTGTATTTTTAGTAGAGACAGGGTTTCACCACGTTGGCCAGGCTGGTTTCAAACTCCTGACCTCAAGTGATCCACACACCTTGGCCTCCCAAAGTGCTAGGATCACAGGCATGAGCCTGTTGCAGTGGCTCAGGCCTGTAATCCCAGCACTTTGGGAGGCTAAGGCGGGTAGATCACCATGTGAGTTCCCTACTACATGAGGTCGGGAGTTTGAGACCAGTCTGGCCAACACGGTGAAACCCCATCTCTAGTCTCTACTAAAAACACACAAAAATTAGCCAGGTGCAGTGTCAAATGCCTGTAAACCCAGGTACTTGGGAGGCTGAGGCAGGAAAATTGCTTGAACGCGAGAGGCGGAGGCCGAGATGACACCACTGCACTCCAGCCTGGGGGTCAGAGCGAGACTCCGTCTCAAAAAAACAAAAAAAAGCAAATAAAAGAGAAGATCTTAAGGAACTGGGAGACTATGACACACACAAGCCACACACAAATCAAAGGAACCCACTGTTTGCCTTTTCAATATCCATTCTCCTTTTTCAGAAAGAGAATGGTGATTTTTTGTCGGAGGTGGCAATGTGCCAACTTCACAATAATGTTTATTTTCCTGAGATACAACGAAGAGCCAGCCACTGTCCCTAAACATACACCAAAGAACTCTGAAACAACTCCGTAAGGCCTGCCAACATTGCTGAGACGCAAATGGGCCCACTTAAACTGTGAGAAGACATTGAGAGATAAGGAACAAAAAGCATGTCCTTTCTAGGCCTATATGTTCGTCTGACTTCTCAAGATCAAATATGGGAGAGGGATGGTGATGAAACTAAGACATGTCCCCAGGATATCAGATAGTGAAAGTATTAGTTGTAGATATAACATTAATAACGTTGGCCGGGCGTGGTGGTTCACACCTGTAATCCCAGCACTTTGGGAGGCCGAGGCAGGCAGATCACCTGAGGTCAGGAGTTTGAGACCAGCCTGGCCAACATGGGGATACCCCGCTTCTACTAAAAATACAAAAATTAGTCTGGCATGGTGGTGTGCTCCTGTAATCCCAGCTACTAGGGAGGCTAAGGCAGGAGAATCGTTTGAACCCGGGACAGGGAGGTTTTAGTAAGCCGAGATCGCACCACTGCACTCCAGCCTGTGCGATGGAGTGAGACTCCATCTCAAAACAAAACAAAACAAAACAAAACAAAACAAAAAATATTACTGTGATGATGAAAGATTAGGGATAAAGGGAGTATTACATTTTAAAAACTTAACATTAAACAATGAAGTTTCTCAGTTTGCGGTATCTACATCATTTAAGGAAGCGTCCTTTAGTATAGTTTGTGTAAAATAAAAGTGATTTTTAAAAAGTAAAATTGTCATAAAAGCTAACATTTACTGAACACCTTCTCTGTCCAAGCGTGATTTTATTTAATCCATCCAATGCTTCTATGTGGTGTCTATTATCCTATTTTCAGATGAAGAAATCAAAGTTTGGAGAAGGTGAGTGCCTGCCTAAGGTCACACAGTAGCAGAGCAGCAATTCAACCCCAGATCTGTCAGTCTGTCCCACTCCAGAGCCACTGGTCTACAGTATTTCTACAATCGTTTTAAAATAGTCTCTGGAAGAGATTTAAATAAAAATCATATAGTCCAGGCAGCCAGAAAAATCCCATATGTTTAGAAATTAAGAAACGTATCTATAAAGAACTCCAAGTTTGAAAGAAATAATAGAAAATACTTGGAGCAGAATTTTAAAAATACTGCAAATCAGAACTTGTGCAATGTATCTAAAGCAGAACTTGGATAGGGAGATCAAATAACTGATTGTCCAAACCAAGATCCTTTGGAGAGTTTAAGAAGAAGCTATTAGCAATCACTTCTAGACAAGGCATAGACAGACCATAAGTGACTTGGCAAACTTCCATGTACAGTCACCCCAGCCTTAAAATAAATTTTATACGGTTTTGTGCTTATATATTATAAAGGGCTAAAAATTAGTGAGCTAATCATACAACAAAAGAAGTTGGAAAAACAGAATAAACCCAAAGAAAACAAAGAATAAAGTATTTTAGTGAGAGCAGAAATCAATGAAACAGAAAACACCCGAGAGAGAGTAAGTAAGGCCAAAAGCAGATTTGTTGAAAAGGCAATATATTGTCTGCCAAGACTAAGAAAAAAAAAAAGGTCTATATAAATAATATCAAAAATGAAAAAGACAACTACAGATGCTATAGAGATTTTAGAAAGGGCACCACGAATAACTTTATGTCAATTAATTTTAAAACACACAAAATGGACAACTTCTTAGAAAAATTTATTTATTTATTCAACTAAATAGAAATCCAGGGCAAAACTGTAAAATGTGAAGACACTGAGCCAGTAATTAAAAATCTTCCTACAAAGAAAATGTCAGGCCCATATGGTGTTACCAGTAAATTCTTCAAAAAGTTCAAGGAATAAAGACTTCCAATTTCCCATGAGATATTCTAAAATACAGAAAGAAGATACCCTCTACTCATTTGATGAATATAACCTCAATGCTAAAACCTAGCAAGGACAATATAAGAAAGAAAAATTGTGTACTTTCTCAATCATGAAGACAGGTATGGAAGTCTTACATATTTATATCAGAAAACCCAAATTCAGCAATGTACAAAATATAATACACAATAAACAAGTTAGGGCCAGGTGTGGTGGCTCACGCCTGTAATCCCAGCACTTTGGGAAGATGATGGGGTGGGTGGATCACCTGAGGTCAGGAGTTTGAGAGCAGCCTGGCCAACAAGGCGAAACGCTGTCTCTACTAAAAAATACAAAAATTAGCTGGGCATGGTGGCTCCCGCCTATAATCCTGGCTACTAGGAAGGCTAAGGCAGGAGAATTGTTTGAACCTGGGAAGTGGAGGCTGCAGTGAGCCCAGATGGCGCCACTGCACTCCAGCCTTGGCGACAGAGTAAGACTCTGTCTCCAAAAAAAAAAAAAAAAAAAAAAAAACAAACAAAAAAACAAGTTAGCTTTGTCACAAGAATGCAAGGTTGGTTTCATACAAATCAGTGTAACTCACCATATTAAGAAATTAAAGGAGAAAATTATTTGATCATCCCAATAGAGGCAGTAAAAGTGTTTAATGAATTTCAACCTCTATTCATGTTAAAAACTTTCAGTAAACTGGGGATAAAAGGAAGTGTCCTTTAGCTTGTTAAAAGGTAACAAGAAGCCTACTGTAAACATGATGAAACGCTAAAAACAAACCCTCTTAAGACTCAGAACTAAAAAAACCTCTGCACTCTAACCATTGCAAGAACATTATTCAGTCTGTCAAAGAAGGTTCCATTAAGCATCCATGAAACTCGGTTTCAGATCCCAAAGTGAATTTGTGCTGCATACACAACATGCTATTAACAGGCGCTTGGAGAAGAGATGCATCAGACACATTCACTTTATTCCAGGCCAGGCTACATAAATGTGACTCACAGTCAAATTCATTCCTCTCTAAAAATTATTGTACTACAAAATCTGAAGGACAAAAGTGAATAGCAATTTACTTTAAGGAGAGGAAGAAAAAACGAGGAAAAACAAGTATATTAAATCTCTTAATTTATCTAGCATCCTTAAGGAATTGGTAGTTTTTGTTAAATCAAAATTCTACAAAACTTAGCCCATCCCTTTAAGCTTTGAATCCTCAATAATAACCACGGAGGGAGACGCTCTTGACATTCTCAAACAGCTTAGGCTGTTTCCTCCTTCAGAAGACACTACCCAGTTGACCTTTTCCTGATGACTCCAGCACAGCACATTATGTTCTGTCAATTACAGCGTGCTAGCCTACCATAATACTGATGCCCTCAGGGGCTATCTAGAAGCAGAGGATTCTTCTACTACAGGAGCATTTTCTTAAATGTTGCTCTGCTTCTTGGGTTTTAACCTCTTTTGTTGATGTCAAGTAAATGACAAAGCAGTGTGTTCCAAAATTCTTAGACATACATTTTTCTTAGTGGAGCTTCTTCAGTTGAATTGCAGGGCTTTCCTCAACACAAGATACAATGAGATATGGTTTAATAAAATCCAAAAATATATGCAGCCAGTACTATAGGCATAACATAGGAATATTTTTCTAAGTTCCTCCACCCAGCACATGTAAACATCATAAATAACACAATGAGAAAACTCTCAAGATTGGGAAGGCTGAAGGAAAAAATATTTCTCCTCTTCCAGGAGCAGCCAGTCTTTCAGGATAAGTGGAACATGTCTGAACATGTCAAATTACATATCTTTTCCCCTCTCCTTGCGGGGAGGAAATCACCAGTATAAATCATGGCTTTCAAACACAGTATTTATCTTCTAAAAATAAACTGAATTGTGAAGAAGTATATGCTAAGACTATATAAAACATTAAGAATGTACTTTTTTCTTTATTATTTTCTTAGAGATGGGGGTCTCACTATGTTGCCCAGGCTGGAGAGCAGTGGCACAGTGAGATCATGGGAGTTTTGACCTGCTCTGTTTCTGACCCCTGGGCCAGTTGACCTCTGCTTAGGCAACTTGGTGGTCTCCACTCCCAGGAGGTCACCATATTGTTGCTAAACTTAGTGTGGACACCTGATAGATCGGCATAGTGTACTACAGAGCCCAGGACTCCCGGGGTCAAGTGATCCTCCCGCCTCAGCCTCTCGAGTAACTGAGACTACAGGTGTGTGCTGCCATGTGCGGCAAGGATGTACTTTTGACTAGATTACATTTTAGTTATTTACAGCATAATCCAGCAAATTTCCATCACTATCAATAAACATATATGGAGGGCAAATAAGATACAGGACTAAATGTGGCCTAAAGAAAGGAGTCTAAATCACAGGTTTTTATCCTCAAAGAGCTTACTCTATTCAACTGAACAGATACGGCACACCCAGCAAAACAAAAAAGACACATGTTAAGCACATGGGTTTGGATTAAATGATATAGGAATTTATTAAGATTTTGTAGTTGAAGAGATAGATAGAACTTAAAAGTATAATAAAAAGAGAGATAATGTTCAAGGTCAAAACAAATTTATCAAGGTCAATTACGCAGTTTTTATAGTAGACATTAGTGGGTGTAAGCAGCCCAAATAAAATCATAACTGAAACAAATGGCGTAATTATATGTCATGAAAGTTTTTGGTTGCTGAATGTAGGACCCTGTATTTGGCTATGTGAGCTTTAGAAAGTCCCTTAACTGTGCTGAGGCTTGATTTCTAATCTGCAAAATGGTTTTTTTTTTACTCTGCCTATGTCACAGGGCTGTTAAAAGTTTCAAATGAGACTCTATTTACTTCTATCATGCAAAATGCCATGTATTTGTATTAGGGATTTCGTTTTGAAGTAATAGTCCCTCAATTTTAAGTTCTAAGCCAAGAGATAACCTAGTCACCAATAAAAGTAATCTGTCCCACTTTTCGGCAGGCATAACAGTTATTAAATGCATGATTATTAAGCTTGATATTATCCATGACTGTAATTTCTATTACTTTTACAAAAATCAAACCAGGGATTTTAGTCTGTCTCATTTTCTGTGTACTATCCAGTATCTAAAAGCAATATCAGTCATGTTTTCGGTGTGTTTTATGTCACACAGATATCAAGTGGATGACCATATTAATAGACAAAGGCAGTAGAAACAAAATTTGGTAATATATGCTTTAAATAAAGGTGGGGTGGAATAAGGATGAGGGTAGAGAGAGCTGCATCACAATTTCTCAGAGTGTGACAAGACTATATCCAAGCCCCACCCCCAGGCCCACCGACTCTCTCTCTCAATGTTAACAAGGAATCTGCATTGAAAATCCCCCCTCCACACTCCCGCGGGGACTCCTGTGCATTTTCAACTTTGAGAGGACAGCACTCTTGTGTAGAAACCCAAGTGCCCAAGTGTTGTTTTTAATCGATTTGGTAGCCTACAGAGTACCTCCCCCTTTACCTCAATTATCTCAAGGATAGTGCGTGTGAGAACTTTGAATTTTAGACCCATCAGTCCTAAAGGCAGAGTATAAGAAGTAGTAAGTCCAAAATGCACAGGCAGACTTCAAGGAGGAATCACCCAAAAAAGAAATATCTGCATTCTGGTTCCCTCCTCTCTTCCTTTCAACACCCAAGGGCAAATAACTCATCAATCCCAGGAATCCAAACCTCCTTCCTTCTCAGGAGGCTGGGTGGACTGGAGGCAGGCTTATTTCTCAGCTGAGACTGGGGCTACCGTCTCCCAATTCTCCAGGAGAACTAGGATACTTGTCTCCCAACTCAGTTAACTGTTAATACAGTATGTTACATAAGCCCCTCGGATAAAGAACAAGGATTGAGGGGGAAATATTAGATAAAGGAATTTTCTTTTATACTTCATGGTACAACAAATAGAAGTTTGCTAAGAATTTCAAATACTGAATATATACCCGACCCCACCACTCCTCCCCAGTTTCCCCATAACCCTTGCAGAAAATCAGCAAGATGCTGTTTAAAAACACCAAAAAACCATTGAAATAAAAACGATATCTAGGCCAGAGTTCACAAATTGGCAGGCCTGCGGGGTGATTTTGCCCAGAGAAGTTTTGTTTAGTCTGTAGAGTGATGTTGTTTTTAATTTGAATTAGTTGCCAACTTGAAAAAAAAATCTACAATTTTTACATAAAAAACCAAGTATCCAAACTCTCCTGCACAAGTACAGGTTGTTAGTACAAGGTAACAACTGCCAAAAGCTCAGAGGCAGCTGTGTCTTCCAGATGAGCCCCGGGTGGCAACAGAGGCCGACTCCCGAGCCAGCCCCCCACCAACTCCATCAATGCTCACCCCTTGAGCCCTGTGTAACACGAGTGTTCATGTCCCTTGGCCTAACCAAGGAATAAACAGCAACTAGCCATATTCTGCCGTTCTTAATGGTGACTTTCAGAGCAAAATGGGAAGTGGATCAGAAACAGACAAAGGGACCTTATTTTTTTCCCTGCATTTCATCTAGAAATAAAGTGATCTCCAAGTAAATACTGGCAGGCATCTGGAATGGACCAGGCCTGGGAAAGGTACACTCATGTATTTTCCCTACTTCTGCCCCATTGCTGCCCCCCACACCATCTTGCATCCTTTGGTAATATTGTTGACAACTACCCACCCACGGTTATCTCCTTATCCCAAAGAAACTTGAAATAAAAAAAGGCCCCCAGCACATCTTCTATGAAAGAAGGCCACAAGCATCAGAGATTCTAGAATGCCACAGATAATAAACTTAGAAGGCTGGGACTTTAAGAGGTCAGGTTTGGAGTGCACAGAGAAGGTTCCCTTTACACACTTTTTTGATAAATGAATGACTCTGGACAAGTTACTACTGATGCCTCCATGTCTGTAGAAATATAAAAACCACCTGCAGTGTAACCAGGAGATTTCTATCTCAAAAGCAGATGTATAAACAAGGTCCTTAGCTAATCTCCTACTGTTAAAACATGTTAAAGTCAGATGAGTAATACTACCTTGTATAACTCAGCAATCGTCCCTTATATGTAAGTGAAATAAAGTTCGATTCTATTAATAGTAGGCAGCATCCAATGAGGAGTCAGGAACCTGCCCTCAGTGAGGGACAAGACTATCCTGGCAAGTCATTCTTCCTCTAGTTCTGTGAGAAGGGAGAATACCAGTTACCTCTCCCTTACCTACTTCATAAGGATGTTGTAGTCCATCAACCATCTGGTGTACCCTGGGAACAGGGTAGTATATAAACAGTCATATTCATATTGCTATTAGTCTTGCCTCACAAGCTGCCTCAGTGCAATCATAACTTTTTAGGAACCTGGCAAACAAGAAAAACTGCTTCCCCTCTCCCACTGAGAAAGGACAGGGATGAGGGAGGCAGTTAAGGAAGAAGGCCAGATCAACACCCACCTCTGTTCTGATGGATACTGGTTTTCAGGCATCATCTTTGGCATCTGCAGGGGTTGATGTGGTGGTCGGGGGACCGCAAATGTTTGCTGCTGTGGTCCAGGCTCTGGAAGCGAATGGGGGGCAGGGGCGGGGCCCACACCTTGAACAGGGCCAGCTGCAGGGGCGTGCGCTGAGGTGGGCAGAGTTGCCTGAGGTGGGGGAAATAGGGGATTCTGATGGGTGGGTGAGAGGGGGGTTGTAGGAGGGGTTAATGGCTTGAACCCAGAGGGAGGCTTCCTATCATAGGCACTGTAAACAGAAAAAAAGAAGGAACCATTAAGCTGAAATGAAGCAATTAGCATGGTTACCAGGTCCAGCAGAAAGCTAGTTTGCAGCCCATTGTTGCCAGGAAATAACAGCATTAACATAGTTAAATCGCTCATAGCCCTGAGGGGATATTTGTACCTCCGAAAAGTGACAAACACACTGCGTCACAGGGACTTGTTTAACACTTCTAGTGATTTTTCTCAAGGATAATTTTAGCCTCTGCTTCCGGTTTCCTTTCTCCCTCCTTCTAAAAGAATTCTCCGTGTATGCCTGTGTAGGGTGGGTGGGTGAGGGGAGAATTTACGCTTTGCCAGGTGTTCTCTGGTCCCCTCTCCTAACTATTCCAGGGTTCCCAGGAATTAGTCAGAATCTGTGTTGAAGGTACGTCTGTGCTGTGACATCATTTGAATTAACAACTCTTCTCCTCCCCCTTTCAGGCAAATCTATGTTTATCTTCTAGAGCAAAGAATGATTTAAAATTAAAGCTTCATTCCTGGGGCCTGGATATTCTTAAGTAAAGGGCACAAGCTTCAAGACTTTTTCATATATTCTGATTTGGAGATTACTTCTTTGGTGCTTAAAGTTCACATTAACATATGATAGACATGAAGAAGTATATATTACCTGCCTCAAAGCCACAGATCAAATATCCCAGGATTGAGACTCTTTCCCTAGAAGGACTGGGTACCCTATGAACTTAGTGCCCTGCGGAGCCACAAGGCTTTAACGGTTTTCTTTCGTGTGCAGTACAATGATCCCAAGGGAACTATGCTACACCTGGAGGATGACACTGCCATGAAAGGAGGATGTGTTCTACCCCAGGGTCTGCTGGGTAAGTAACACTGGGAAGGAACATTCAGGTTGATGGCTATTTCCAGAGACTTTCTGGGCAGCCTTTCTTCGACTCCACCTGCCCACTTACCAATAGTTGTAGAGGCACTTTTCTCCATAGTTAGCACCAAGAGCCTGCTCATGGCTACAAGACGACAGCTCAGAGGAGGGGCTGTGCAGCTCCCGTTTGATCTTGGTTGGAGGTGGGGCATGAAGCACCACTGAAATCAGAAGAGGGATGAGGGGGGAATAGAGAGAGAACAGCTGATTAACAGGGAGCGCAATGCTTCCTTCTGCAAACCTTCTAACTAGCTGATTGTTCTTGGAACTCATGTCAAGTCACATGTCAGAAAAAGCAAAACGATTAAACACACAACCTCCCATCTAAAGCCAATTAAATTCTTCAAAGTCAGAAGTCATCATCTGACACTTTTAATTAGCCAAGTCTTTTTTCCCAAATTTCTTTGTTCATGGGTCTTGCCTTCCAGAAGCTGCAAAACCCTTAAAAACCTTGCAGGTAACGGGTCTCCACCAAAAATGCAAGTGGCTGCAGACATGAAGAATTTTGTTTCCAAAAAGGACGAAACGACCAAAAATGTGTTGGTAGACATTACCAACACATTTAAGCTTATCAAAGGCTTAAAATTGCTGTGGCAAATATATTTCTTATTTAGATGCATATTTACAAATTAAATATAGAATTTTAAAAAAGTCCTTCCTCAAGTAACTTTAAATATCAGCTCTCAGCAAGAAATACTCAACTTTAGAGGCATTCCAAAAATTTTAAAAGCAAAGGAATAAAACAACAGACCAATCCACTACCTAGAAAAGGCTAATGAATACAGAAAGCAGAAAGCCTGGCTACCTTTGTGCTTACATCTGCTCCCGGCCTGTCTCAGTGACTGACCAGCAAGGGTGGGTTTGTATAACCAGTCCTTTCATAGATGGTACAGTGAATGTTCCTGAATTCATGGAATACATGTATGGAGCTACTGCTTTTGGTTTGGAAGCCAACTACATATTCCATGTAGGATCCTGAGAGGGCAGAGTAACAAGAATTTTTCAAATCAAGGTGATTTACATGTAGTGGCCAAAAAAAAAAAAAAAAAAAAAAAAAAAAAAAAAAAAAACCCAAAGAACAAAAAACCGAGTTTGCCTTTTCTGTCTTCTCTAGTAGCTAAATTGTTGCAGAGACAGCATTTTATCCAAAGTGGAAAGATGCATTTCACGCTATAAGGGCTGCCTTCTAATTGAGTTAGAACAATTAATTACTCCTTGTCTAGCTACCTTGGAAGGTGGGGAAGGAGAGCAAGTTAAGCTTCTGTGCTGGCCACTGGCCACTGTATCAAAGGTCTCATTAAATAGCTAACTACAGTCAGTGGTCTGGTGACCCAATAACATTTTCAGTTTGACTCAATGTTTACACCTGAAACATCTTTAGGAGTTAGGTTAATTCTTGGTAATTATACTAGGTAGAACTAGCTAAACAAATCATCACTTCTCTTTTTTTTTTTTTTTTCTGAGATGGAGTCTCACTCTGTCGCCTAGGCTGGAGTGCAATGGCAGCGATCACTGCAATCTCCGCCTCCTGGGTTCAAATGATTCTCCTGCCTCAGGCTGCTGAGTAGCTGGGATTACAGGCGCCCGCCACCACGCCCAGCTAATTTTTGTATTTTTAGTAGAGACAGGGTTTCACCATATTGGCCAGGCTGGTCTCGAACTACTGACCTCCTGATCCGCCCACCTCGGCCTCCCAAAGTGCTGGGATTACAGGCGCAAGCCACCACGCCCAGCCTAAACAATCATCTCTTTTCTATTAATATCTGATAAGACCGAACAATCTTCCAGTCAACTGGCCTCTCAGGTGCCTCTATAATCCCAAATTCTGAATTCAGGAGTGAGTATGAGACAGATGACTCTATCACAGATGACAAGGTTATAAAGCAATGTTGCTGCAAAGTCCTGCAGTGACTGACTTGAAAGGACAGGTTTTCATAATTCCTTTCCTACATAATGCCAACTGCTTTTCCTGAATACATAAAATAAGCTGAGAACTAGCAGATTATATTTAGAAGTCATTAGAGTTTCTCTCGTGATTTTTTGATGGTGACATCATGGCAGCCAACACTCAATTGTTATCAATTGTTTCAAATATTCACACAGAAAATAGCGAAGCTTGTTTGAATGTTGCTAGTAAATGAGAATTTGACACAGAAATCCCTTTCTCCAACGCAGTAGTCTGGCAGTTCTCAGCACTGGCCCTTGGTCACTGCCCTTCCTCTCGCCAGTTTTCTGCTATAAAAGTTTTGGCAAAACAATGAGGAAAGGTAATGATGACCCAATTTGAACAAAAGCTACATGTCCTTGAAACATCTACCTTTCTTGCTTTATCTAAAGATAGTCATTTGCAATCACTTTACCTAATTGTTTGGAAAGAAAACAATTAGTGTATTATTCAATGGTCTGATTTCAGGTTTTAGAAGTGTCTTGACATTGTCACAATATTATTACAACAGTTACCAATTCTGCTGACAAGTCTAACACCAGAGGGTAAGCCAAAGTTGCCCAGAAAGAAACATTTTGTATTTGTTTCGGGAACTGCACATATCTAAAAGGATCTAAATTGCCAGCGAATTCTGATGTCTTGATTTCTTCAAATCTAGACAGTACTTAGTGTGTACCACATCATTTTGGCTCTAAATTATATAGTACCTTCTACCCCAAAATGTCTTGTATGTGCAATAGTATATTCTTTATACAAAGGGGGAGTTCAAAAAGTATTTGCGTGAACAAATGGATTGTATTTCCAATTTGTTCTTACCCTTGAAGGCAGGGACCACATCTACCCTACAAGGCTGGGTACAATGTTAGTTATACATACTTTTCCCACCCAGGATAAAACATGGCAGGAACGAGAATGGAAAAAGTTTCACAGATCTACACTGACAGGAAAGCCACGAGGGGCCCTGTGAGTGGTGAGGAACAAGGCTCAGCTCCTTAAAGGTCTGTAGGACTAGAGGATGTGTGAAGGAGCCTAATTCTGGCATGTGTTAGTCAGAGATAGTGGTGTATTTAAAGCAGGAACTCAGAAGCCCAAGGAATGCTCCTTGCTTTCAGTCTGTTTCTTCATTTGTAAAATGAGGTATGCGATGCTGCCTTGAGAAATAAAGAAAAGGGCACAGCACCTTGCAGATGGTGCTATGATGTTGTGTAATTATACCCTGTGCTTTCAAAAACAGTATTTACCTTTGCACAGCTGACTTACTAGATGATGACAGGACTATAAAGGATGGCAACAAATTGGAATTGAAAAGGGATCATGAACTCTTGAGGAAGTCTGAAAAGAAATGCTAAAAAAAAAAGTTGACATTTGAGCTAATAAACATCTTCTGCAATTAGAAACTTTGAGTTTAAACTCAGAATTGTAGAAGAGGGCCCACCAAGTCAGGGGTGTCCTGACAATAATTCTTGCTGAATGGGGACTACCCTCTTTGTCATGAAGATCTTTCTTTCCTTCATCATTCATTCATTCATTCATTCATTCATTCATTCACAGAGTATGTTCGATGGGCCAGGTATTCTGGATGTCAGGGGTATATGATGCTACGCAAAACAGACATGGTCCTTTGCTCATGGCCTGCATAATTTAGTAAGGCATCTGACTTGTAGCATCTTCTCAACGATGCAATTAGAGATAGATTAGGGCCCCAGTATGCTGAATTCAAGTCCTTACATTTATAGATAAGGACCCTGAGGCCCAAAGAAACTAAAGGTCTTAGGCTGCTGCTATTCGAGGGGAGAAGAGGCAAGGGCCCCTGCACCGTCATTGTAGTCATCTTCTACCACACTGACAGAAACGCAAGATATTCCACTCGCTCACTTTGTACATTCAAAATAGAAGGCATAAACCTTTTTTTTCAACTAAACAAAAACACCACTTACACCTGGTTAAGAGAAAATGCTCTAGAACAAAGGGAAAATAGTTGAGAAGAACTAATACCTCTGGAAAAGAACAGAGAAGGCTGATCAAGAAAGAAGCAGCCAGCCAGACCCCTTACCATTTCCTTTATGCCTAGTTGCCCTTATATACCTAATTTCATTCAATCTTCCCAATTTAATGAGAAAGCTATTAATGCTTCCATTGTCTTCATTTTACAAACATGAAAACAAGGCTCAAAGTCACTTGCCACGGTTTCACAGCTGGACAGTGGCCAGGATTCCTACCTATGCCGTTCTTAGTCTTTTCATTCTATTGTCTCCCAGAAAGAATCTGAGAGAAAAAAGACCAATCAAAGAGGGAATAAAAGAAAAAGGGAAAGAGAGAAGGAAGACAATACAGGAGAAGAAAACAGAAGGATACTTTTTTCCAGCTCTCAGGGCTGTATCCTCATGTTTACCCTACACTCCCCAGTGCCCTAAATCCACTCAAGGACTTACGCCTTTGTCTGGCTCTAGGATACCAAAATTAACCAGGATCTCTATTTCACCTCCGTTGTCACAGGCAATGACATCCCCGACTCCAGTAGCTTTCTTTTTTTTTTTTTTTTTTGTGAGACGGAGTTTCATCCTTGTTGCCCAGACTGGAGTGCAATGGCGCAATCTCGGCTCACTGCCACCTCTGCCTCCCGGGTTCAAGTGATTCTCTTGCTTCAGCCTCTCGAGTAGCTGGGATTCCAGGTGTGCACCACCACAACTGGCTAATTTTTTGTATTTTCAGTAGAGATGGGGGTTTCACCATGTTGGTCAGGCTGGTCTTGAACTCCTGACCTCCGGTGAACCGCCTGCCTCGGCCTCTCAAAGTGCTGGGATTATAGGTGTGAGCCACTGCGCCTGGCAGCCTTCACTTTTTGTAATCCTTGCCTCCCATTCTAGCATTCCATCTAAAAGGTCTCACTCTCCCTTCTATAGTTAAGCTGATCAAAACCTTCTGCTCATTCAGACAGTTGCCAGCACTTCAGAAGACCTGGTGTCTTCTACAGCCAGTCACTACTACCCAGACTCTGCACTGAAGCCATGGATGCCATCTCTCTCCTCAGAAGCCCTGCCCCGCCCTGAAACTGCTTCTGGACAATTGTCCTGCTACCACCACTGAGGCAGGAAGACCTTGAGTGAGCTGTCTGGACCCCGATTTGACTATAAGAACTCTACTAAGGATCTATGCGCAAATATATGTATGACAGTCTTAGCTCGTCGGGGTAGGAAAAAGGGCAGCTAGCTGATAAGATGTAATTAAGTCCATATCTGTGGGTATGCACAATCAAGTATATGTATTGCCTTGCAGACAACCGTAACACCATTTTAAATTTAGATGTGATGCCCACAAGTCAACCAACTTCACAGTTGCTTTTCTTATTAGACTAGGGAACTCCTTAGATTTTTCTATCTGACACAGGGATCAAAATCCAAGCCTGGTCCTAGCCAATGCAATAAGGCAAGAATAATGAACACAAGGCAAATTAGAAAGAAGGAAAGAAATCTGTCATTATTAACAGGTGGCCTGGTTGGGTACATAGAAAATATAAAAATGACCACAAAGTATAAGAATCAGTAAGCAAAGTCATTGGCTATGAGGTCAACATGTTAAAAAAACTTTCAATATACAGTAACTAAAACAATGTGAAATTAAAAGCACACACAATATCAACAAAATCATCAAATACCTAGGAAAATGTCTAATAAAAGATATATAACATGTCTACACTGGGCCAGGCATGGTGGCTCATGCCTGTAATCCCAGCACTTTGGGAGGCTAAGGCAGGGCAGATCGCTTGACCCCAGGAGTTTGAGCCCAGCCTGGGCAACATTAACAAAATCCCATCTCCACAAAAAAATACAGAAAAAAAAAAAAAAATCAGCTGGGACTGTAGTGTGTACCTGTGGTCCCAGCTATGAGGGAAGGTGAGGTGGAAGGGTCACCTGAGCCCGCGAGGCTGAGGCTACTGTGAGCTGTGATCATGCCACCGCACTCCAGACTGGGCAACAGAGTGAGACCCCATCTCAAGAAAAAACAAAGAAAAAAGATACCTACACTGAAATCCACAAAACACTAAGGAAAATTAAAGAACTCTCAATAAATGGGAAGGATAGATCATGCTGGTGGACTGGAATGCTTCACATGATAAAGATACCATTTCTTCCCAAATTTATCTATAGGTTCAATGTAACCCCCAACAAAATCTCAGCATTACACAGAAGGGAGAATGAAGAAATTGCAATTATGCTTAACAATATGGATGAATCTCACAAATATGCTGAGCTAAAAGAAGTCAGGCACAAAAGGGTACCTGCCACGTAAGTCCATTAATATAAAGTTCAAAAAAAGACAAAACTAATCTACAGTGTTTGAAAGTCAGGAGGGAGGTTACTCTCGATGGGCTGGTGCCTGTTAAGGGGGCACAGGAGTCTTCTTAGTCTGGTAAGTTCCATTTTCTGATCTAAACGCTTACACTGTTTGTGAGAATACATCATGCAGCTATACTCTTGTGATTTCTGTATGTTACTTCGATTACATTTCTACTTTTAAAAAAAGCAGCCTGGTCCTCATCAAATAGCACCACAGAGTTAATACTAAGATTTATCAAATTTTAGAAAAACTTTCTTCTGTGATGGTCTAGAAACAGTCTTCCAAAGAAACAACTCAGTTGTTTTAAAATAGAAAAAATTAACTGGTCCATTCAAGAGAAATAATAATTCCCTCTGCTGACAAAATCTGTTTCCTGCCCACAAGTACAGGCCTGTGGACTGTTCAAGGCAGCCACCCCATGCCCGTGCTAACGGTAAACTTCACTATTACAGCCCCAAGGATCAAGACGTAGGAAAATACTTTTGTTGGATGTTATGATGAACGACAGTTCCATTCAAAAGGATTTTTTTTTTTTTTTTAAAAAGACAAAACCCATCTTGTCTAATAAGGCTTTCTTTGGTGTTTCATAATCATCAAAGTTTCAGTTTGCCACAGACTTTGTTGTGAATACATAAAACATTTATGTAGCTGCTGAGTGTTAAAGAAATTGCCAATTAGTTACCCTGCGGTTTGAAGGGGAGAAGGACTAAGCGTATCCGGATTTCTCCTACTTCACACACAGGTTCTGACCGCCTTCCACCAGCTGCCATACTTCAGGTTCTGTTTTGGGGTTTTCCTTCTCCCTTCTTCAGTTTCATTTACCTTCATCTGGGCCAGACTCATCTTTCCCAAATCAGCTGTGCAGGCCTGACTTCCAGGGAAGACCTTATTTGGTCACACACTATAGCCATGATCCTCTTACTTCACATGGAAAGTTGTGTCTCATGACAGAAGTTGACCAGAGCACTGACATGTGCTTCTGAATGGTGTGTCCATGAGGCTGCAGCTCAGGGGGCTGGCCTAGGTCTCCAGAACCTCCCATCACACTTGAACAGATACGATGTGGAATGTACACAAATAGTAGTGACCATACACTGCTCAGGGTCCCAGAGCCACCATCCTGAAATGAAGGCCTTCTCCTAAGTCTCCTGGCCACCAGCTTTCTGGGTCACTGCTCCTCTCTCTGACCACTGCCATCTCACATCCCTTCCCTCTAGAGGAAGAATTACATACTGTGTAGTCCAAGAATGGGGGTGGGAGGGGAGAGAAGTCCGAGACACCTGCCCATACTATTAATATTCTATGGTTGTAGGAGTGAATAGAACACAGGGAAAGAAGGCAGAGGAAAAGATGATCAAGAAGAGGGACCTGGAAATATAACAAGGACACTGGCAAAACAGAACCGAAAAACCCACCAGGGAAGAGCAAGTGTGACCTCTTTTTCCCTGATTTACCCTTAACTTGTCTGAGGACTCCACTGGCAAAGACCAGAGGGCTTTGAGTCACCAGAGGGAGTGTACCTTGTGCTTCCAACATAGTGCTGTCTACTCTTAGTTCTTGCCTTTTTTAGGAATTTTGAGACAAAGCTCAAATACCTAGTTAGCAGGAAAAAAGATGTAGATAGGGTAAGACCTTTTTTTTTAAGTTCTACTATATTACCAGAGAGGGTCAGAAATATTTATTTCAGGACTGAGCAGATTAAAAACTCATTTCACACATAAAATCTATTATACCTCAATATTCTTTGTAATTGCTCTAACAGCACTAGTGAATGTCTCTAATAGTAGATAATACCCTGTTCTGGGAAACAAGAAGTTTCACAGGGAGATAAGGTTAAGTGGACAGGTTCTGGCACTTAAAAAAGAACATCTGGAAAAGGAGATGTCTGGATTTCCAAACCACATAAGAGGCATGCTCAAACTTGTTTAACATTGATCCTGCCTGGCAACAGTTTCCAAAAATAAAAATCGACAATGTTATCAAATTTAGTTAGGGGACACAAGTTCTAAAAGCAGAATTGGAGTAGGTATGGAAGAATGTGCCGTTTTTCTTTAATATCTCACACAGCTAACCTGTGTAAGGATAAATTCTTGAATTTAATACGTGAAAAATCATTCACACACAGTAAAATCAACCATTGAGCAAGCTGTGCTAAAAACTCTTTAATGAGTCCCCCAAAAGCCCTCTCCTCAAACATGCAAAAACCATCTCTGACCCAATTCTCTCCATCTGTGTCACTCTGTTCTTTCACCACTGTTTTAAGGCCAACACAAACGCATGAATGTGAGAAGTGAGAGAATCAACAACACTGGAGATTTCTAAGCCTAAGGGCAGCATTTCTGGATGCTGTTTGCATTTCTATATATTCTTTAAAAATGGACCATAAAAAAGTCAATGACTGGCCAAGACTTCAAAAAAGTCACTGTTACAGGTAAAATAAAAAAGCTAGGGAGACTGTTGCATATTAAAGAGGATAAATGGAGCATAAACATAAATGCAATGTGTGATTTTAAACTGAATCCTAGATCAAAACCATTATCAACATTGCTAAAAAGATATCTGGAGACAATTGGGGAATTCTAAATATTACTGAATAAAGATTTTCTTAGGCTATGTAGCAGAATGTCAATCTGTGGAGATGCACACCAGAGTATTTGGGGTGAAATGTTATAATGCCTGAAACTTGCTTTCAAATGGTTAAGAAAAAACTACACACACACAGAGATGAAGCAATTGTAGCTATATGTTTTAAAAATAAATAAACAGTGATTCCGTCCCATTTCCTCTGTGATATCTGGAGAAAAAAATCCTTTATCTTATGGTTGACTAACATGTCAAAAGTAGAGATGCTAAGAACTTCAAAACCATACATCGACACATGAAGAAAGCCACCCTTGGCCTATTACTGAATTGGGAGGATAATACACCCCTGGGAATCTAGCCTTACACAAGGATAAATGCTGGTCACACCTAATGTCTATGCCAGTGGTTCTCAAACATTTTGTTGGCTTTGGCCCACTTAGAAAGGACAAGGGAACACTCCAGAGACAGCAAAATAAAAACAGCCACTGCTGTTACTGTGACTACTGGCTGCTGCTAATACTTCCACCAAACTGCTTGGGTAGAAAGACAGCAGTTACACAAATGCAAAATGATTAACAAAAATAACACCTATCAGTAACTCTGTATTCACATTAGTGCATATATAACAGGAACTAAAATACATGCCCAAGTCAACCACAAACATTCTTGAGAAAAAATGGAGAATTTCCACTCCTTGTGAATTTATATGTAAAACAGGCTTAGGACAATAGGTTGTCCAGAACAGCTGGACAACCCATTCAATTTCATCCCCAGGGTCTTCAAGAGAGTGCAAGGCAGCTATCACCAACCTGGGAAGGTTGGCAGAATTAAAGTTCTCTTTCTTATGGTTCTCCTTCATTTTCTTCCCTCATAAGCAGCTGGGTTAGCCCCTTCTACCCCTAAAGGCTGAGCAGGGCTGGGATCAGGATGAGAGGAAGCTGGAAATAGGTGGCCTAGGCTTTTGCTGCTCTGAGCCTAGGGGCTCCCACTGTTCAGCCTAGTTTACCAGGCTAGATAAAAAGGAATATGGGGCTGAAGACCTAAACTGTGTTAAAGTAAGTACAATGGTTTGGAAAATCCCCTATGCATTTATGTCTTAGGAACCAAGAATGGCAGCTGGACCTTTGTGTGGAATCAAGGCCCTCCATACGACTCATGGGGGACATGACAAACACCTGATAAGCCAACAACTGGCTGGCCATACCACATGCCAGGGCTGAGATTTCAGGGCAGGCTCGTTCTGCAATAACAGCTGCATTTGTCCTGGGCAAAGTCCCACATGAGGAAAGTAAGACTTGTGCTTTGTGCTTGTGCTTTGGGATAGGGTTTGCTATTAGCAGGTACAGGGAAAGAAGCTTCAGAACTGGCACAGCTGTATAGTATTCAGGACTTCCGATTAGCAATTAATCACGGTGGTGGAAAGAGGTTATGATGTTGATGACTCTGGGGTATTTTTGCGATTTGTCCTATTTCTCACCAAGAACCAAAGGATTGACTGTCACCCTGGTGGTATATTTCAGGGCTCCAGGGTATCAGATCAACCATGAGGTAGCAGAATTCATCAATGAACAGTCATAGAACAGAATCCCTTCCTATAAGGCCAATTATCATCTTCTGTACAATAAATAACGCAAGAGCCAAATTAGGGAGTGGTAAAGCTAGTTCCTGGAACACTTGGCTTCAGGAATCAGATTTCTCCCATGCGGTGGTAAAAAACTACAGTCAGCAGAAGAGAGGCTTCAGGAACTGGTGTGTGGACAAAAACAAAACAAAACAAAAAAACAACAAAACACACTATTCTTCCTGATTTAGACCTAGAAACTTGGGGTAATACAATCAGCTCAAAATAAAAGGCTTTGAATGTATTATCATGACACGGACTATGGGAAAGACAGATCCAAAAACCGGGGTTAGGGTTACATTGGTATAGGAATAAGACCAACCTAAGACCCAGATTCAAGTTTTTGAAGTTTTGATGGCTTTGCATGAAAATGTCTAGAAATACCAGGATGAAATAGTAGCCAATGAAATTAGAGCCAGGTCTTGCCACAGTGGGAAAGGAAGTGAGGGAAGGAGACACCTTTCTTGCTCATGAGAATAGATGAGGTTGTATCAAGTGTCTGGAAATTCAAGAGCCAAGACATTTTGGGGAAGATTTTTGAAATGCAAGCTGAGGAATTTTGCTGGTGAGTGCTATGTTAAAAAATGCTAGGCACCTTGCTTGAAAGATAGCATACAGACTATCTCCAGAGAGCCCACTCTCAGTTCCTAAGTGTGGTGGTGGAAACACAATTATTAAGGACACTGGAAGATTACTCTAGAATTCTGAAAATGGCCTTGAATATAACAGAAACTAAAGGGAAGAAAAGGAGCTTAGAAAAGAACTGAACCAACCTTGAAAATGTATACATAGCATTAGTAGACAATGGTATCTGAAACATCTCTAAGAAGTTGCCTGCAAAGATAGTGGAATTTCTCCCAGAATACAGGAATTAAGAGTTATTGATAAAATTTCCCCCATCTGGGTTTCATTTTATCTTTTTGTTTGTTTTTTTAGAGGCAGGGTCTTGCTCTGTAACCCAGGCTAGAGAGCAATGGCGCAATCATAGCTCACTGCAGTCTCAAACTTCTGGGCTCAAGTGACCTTCTTGCCTCAGCCTCCTGAGTAGGTGGGACCACAGGTGCCTGCCACCACATCCAGCTAAATTTTTTTTTTTTTTAAGAGACGGGGTCTCACTATGTTGCCCAGGCTGGTCTCAATCTCCCGGCCTCATGTGATCCTCTAGTCTCAGCCCCTCAAAGTGTTGAGATTATAGGCTTGAGCCACTGCACCCAGCCTCAAAACTGGGTTTTAAAATAGATGATAGAACTGGTACCAAGAAGCAGTTAAAACCATGAGGACATTCTCTGTAAGTCTCTCCTCCGTTGCTTGTTTACCTCAGATAACCCTAAGCCTCTGCTATGCCCTCGAACTGACAATAGCAACACGGGTCTAGGTTGTGACACATATCATGTATTGGGCTTGTAGAACATTGGTTTCTCTGGGGAAATGCTGGCTGTATATAGAATTGGTGCTTGAAGACAAGATCCTGCAGAGTTCTGGAGAGTCAAGTGTTTATATAAAACCAGTGTTATGATATTTTATGCCCTTATTGCTCCTTGGAATGTGGGCTATGAGATACAGGATAGATTCAACAACGGAGAAATCCAGCATATCAGCAATTCCAGCTTAGGGGACCCACAGGTTGTAGCTTCTAGTAGACCCCAGAACAAAGCCCGTCTGGCTAGGGGTAAAAGCAGGGAAAGATGAAAATGGTGATTTTACACTTACAAAGGAATTTTAATTTCTTTGTGGGAAGGGGGAATGACTTGACAAGGAGGTTACACTTAACAGAAAAGGGCTTTAGTTGGGAGCATTCTCACACTGTTAAAAATCTTATTATTTGAACTATAAGGTTTATATTATCTAGTGGCTTCATATAACCTTGGGGAAGGGGAGGTGGTTTAAAGGTTTGCTTCCACTAAGCCTGGCTCAATGATTGCAACATTCAGCAAACAATTGCTTCCCTCCCCTCCCCCGTTTCCTATGGCCGCTTACAGCAATGGTAGCAGCTAGACAGCAGAACCAGCATAGGGTATCTGGCAATCAAATCCCCAACTGAAATACAATTGGTTAGAAGACAAAAACTAAATTCTGCCCATGAAAGTCAGCTTGGGAGGTTACTGTCTAACATAAAATTGTAACCCACAGGTTGGACAGTACAACTCAGGCTGACAGGCCAAAGTGTGGGGGGCACTCCAAACTCCAGGGGGAGCTCAAGACTTGCCCTACCTCTGTACTCCTTCCAGAGAGAAGAAATGTGATCAAGTCTAAGATGACACCCAGGTCCTCAAGGACAGATGGGGGAAAGATGGGGTGGGGTGATAGTTTTGGTTAGAAAGAGCAAATGTCATCCTGAACACTGTCTACCTTTTCTGCTGCATGAAGCTGAAAGCTGCTCCCACTCTCCAAAGGCTGAGAAGGCCCAGGGAAGAGCTCAAGGCAATGGGCCTGTTGCAGGCCTTCAGAGTAAAAAAAGTCACCAAAGGTGACCTGTGGGGCACTAGCAAGTTTGCCAAGGTAGAGAAGTTGGCAAGTCATGCCTTTGGTCACCAACTAGGAGAGCTGGCTTTTGGGATACTGGTCTTGTCCTTTCTTCACTTCTATCAGTGAATGACATGGGTGATTTGTAAAGGTTTCTATTCTAACTCTGGCTAAAATACAAGGAAAGAAATTATTTGTATTAATGCTTCGTCACTGCTCCCCCTCCCAAAAGAAGTGGTCAGGGATGGGAGGAGAGCCTTCCATCCAAGGGTGTAAAGTACTAAATCAGCAATGTCCTAATTCATAGATGGTGACCCGTGGGTAAGAACGATTATCTATCACTGAATAGCTGCATCTTATTCTCAGGACAAAAATGCCTCTTTCAGACAGATAGTCATTTCCAAACAGAAAACCTCTGTTATCAAATAAAGAAGAAAACTGAATGCCAATGGTAGTAGAGTGATTTTTTTTGACCCAGATGAACTAGTTTCAGATTTACTTCCTTTAAGTTCATATTCTTTCTATACTTCAGCATTTTTCTTGAAACAGCTTGGATTTGTACAGTTCCTTTTCTTCAAAGGACTCATTTAGCCTAACAATTTAGGACTGTCACTTTAGAACTCCAAAAATGGAAACCTAGATGGCTTGAATGTAAGCATTAGAAATTAAAGGTCAGTAAAGGAGACTAGAAAAGAATTAGACCAACTTTGATTGAGGTAGGGCTCAAGTATTAGTAGATATGGGGCTCTTCCATTAAAAACATTTTGTACGGGATGAATATTTCTAATTGCATAAGAGTGTCGCATCTCAGAATTTGTGGGATGTGGAGAAACCAAAGCATTTAAAAGTCAAGTAACATGCTTGTGAGTACAGAGCTGACTCCAGGAGAGTCAAGATAAAAAACAAGAGGTTCTTCTGACTTCTAATGCACCGCCCCCTTTCAACTACCATAGGCTGGGTTCTTTTAGACCTACAGCCACAGAGCTGGCATGTTGGTTACTTTCATGCTTAAGAGACCAGCAGGATACAAATGTGAGGGACTGGCCTGATTACACCAAAGGAGGATCTGAGCATTATTCGAACCAGTGTTTTACTACTTTCCTTGGGCAGCTAGCTGTTCAAAGAATTTTAAGTCAACCTGTAGAAATATGATAAGACAACTATTGGTTTTACTTTCAAGATTGAGAAAGAGGTCTAAGGAAACCCTTGTCCTTCCAACTCATTAGAGATGACAGGGCGACTTCCTCTACTGTGCCCTTACATCGATCACAGTGGATTTTACCATGAAGGGCTGCTCACAGTGGATCACGCAATCAGGATAAGGGGAAACAGGACATTTTTCCTGAAAGGAAAAAAAATTGCAAAACTAAACCTTAAGCTTTAACATCCCTTCTATAATTTACTCCCAACTTACATAATTCTCATCTACACTGGCACTTAAGTAAAATGTTAACAGTACTTGAAATAGGATTTAAGCACTGTGGAAAATCTTATCTTTAATTTCAAATTGAAAATTCATCCGTAAAATCTGACAGAAGAAAATCCAAACCCTAGGGAAATGAGTTTCTTCCCCCAGAACCATTCCCTTCTATCTATAGCCCCACTTCTCCTAAAAGCAGAAACTCAGCAAGTACGTCAAGGGTGCCTAAACTGTGACTTGCACTCTAGCACATGCAGTCTTACTGGGAAACATAGCATTAGCTGCTCAAAGTCTAAATGCAGCCTAGCAACACTTGGCTAGTGTACGTGTTTAAAAGAGGAAACAGAAAATGAGAAATAGCCCTAACTAGCTTTTGTTCTATTTATCTAGAAGGTCATCCCAAGGACTCAGAACTCTGGGTTTGAGACCCTTTACAGTGTTACTTCCCCACCAGCTGGAGACTGGGGCAGCTGGGATGGGAAGGGCCTGTGGTAGGGAATGCAGTGGTGTGCGGGCTGTACGCGCCAGGTGTCCACAGTGTGCAGAGCAGGCGCTGTGGCCGAGGTGGACATAAACACGTGACAGGGCTCCTCTGCTTTTGCAGATACTCAGAGTCTAAGAAATGTGATTTGTTTCCCGTTTCAATAGGAATAAAAATTGGGAAGCAGGGACTATGATTATTAGTTGTCAAAATACTAAATACTTCTCAAAGCCCTATGCTGTTTCCACCTTCTTCTGCAAGAAATAAAATTCCATGGCTGCTGGGGAAGAAAAAAAATGAAGATGGAGTTGAGAAGCAGAAATTTTCCGAGTCAAGATATCCCTCAGCAAAGCAAAGTTATCCCCCCTCAATTATTCTCTATTAAAATTCAGATGAGGAAACTAGGGGTAGGCTCCAGGATCTGGCCTTTACTGTGGGTGACCATGTGGAAGAGACATCCCCTCCTCTTCTATTCTACCTTTTCTATGGAAAAAGTATAAAAGACCCTCATTAAGTGCTCTTGCAGGCCATTACAAAGTATTTCCAGGAACTCAGCTGAAACTGTTTATGTAAGCGAAGTCCTTCTCAGTCCCTCTGGAGAAACACACCTATCAGCATCCTCCTACACAGCTGATATCTAGTGTTACCTCCTGAGAGGTTTCAAACTCTCTCACAAAAGGACAATCTGCCCAGGCCTGCTCTTTTTTAATAGGGAAGGGAAGGCATGCTTGCAAGGCCAATTTACAGCAAGGGAAAAAAAATCCTTGAGGCAAAACACAAGTGCAAACTGCCTTATTAAGGTTGTGAGGATGAAGAGTAGGAACTAAGAAAAGCTCTTTAAAATCCTGAGGAAGCTGCTCTGGATCATTACTATTACATTTTGTTTTGCCTTTTAACTGATTGTCCTTTTTACGCTCATCATACATCCCCGGGCTATCCCACAGAGCACACTGGACATGTATCTGTGAGCTGCCGGTGAGCTACTGGGTAAGATGTTGGAGGATGTTTAAGTGTGGAAACAGGTGGTGGTTCGAACCTGTAATCCCAGCTATGTGGGAGGATTGCTTGAGGCCAGGAGTTCCAGACCAGCCTGGGCAATACAGCAAGACTACCCCCACCCCACCTCCTTGGCCAATCAATCCCCTTGGCCAATCAATCAATCATCAATCAATCAAGGGTGGATGCTAGTTTGAGGCACGTGCACCCTTAAAACCTGGCCTAGTTTTGGCATGATGAGGCTACTTTGGTTTGGGGGTTGCTCAGAGGCTGGGTTTTTCTGGTACTTCCAAGGATGTTCATTTTGGGAGGTTATGCATTTGATTAGTGTCCTGTGGAAGGGTTTACAGCCATAGTGAGATTCCCTCATTGCTCAGTACCAGAGTTTGAGTACGGTCGTTCAAAAAATGATACTTACCTGACCACAGTGGAAAATTAAACAGGAGTGAAGGCAAAGGAGTAGAGAAACTACAACTTTGTCTCCCCCATGTTAAAACTGTAAGCCTAAGCAAGAAGTATCTGTGTCGTGGCAGGCAAACACCTGGGCTACTCAGGCCTGGAGTAGACTGAAGGTCAGAGGAGAAGAGCAGGCAGGAATCCTCAATGGGGAGCTAAAGCCACAACCCCACGGGAAGGAGATAAAAGGGTAATAGCCTCAGATCAAGTCTCAACACCTCCCTCTCCAGGGGAAGCTAAACCACCCTCTCCTCTATTATCACTCCTTTTAGACAGCTACCGTCTAAAATGAGAGACAAAGAAAGGGGAGTGGGCTTCACTGGCTTTGTAGGTCAGTAGCAGCTCTTCCCCAGAAACCCAGGCCATCAGCCCGGCAGTTTAAGGGTTAAAGTGAGCACTTAAAAGAAAACTCAAACCCCATTAAGCCCAGGCTTGGAGAACAGGGAGCAGCAGGGAAGCCAAAGGAAACTAATTTTGGAGGCTCTCCAAGCTGCCAATCACAAGCGTATTTCTAACAGTCCCAGTGTTGTTTGAGTTGGTTGTTTTTCCACAGGCTGCACAATGGGGTCTGGTTATTCATTGAAAAAGTCTGCAAGTGAGCCCCGCCCTCCATTCACAACCAATTTGGAATGCTCCATTCAGGCAAGAGGGGGAATCTGCAGCTCTGCTAGCTGGGGCAGACCTAATAGTGCTCAGCGCCCAGCTGTCGCCGCAGGGACGCTTGCTCGCTCAGTACGCTGTGTTTATGTAAGAAATTCAGACACGGCAGGGGCTCTTGCCTGCTGTGCACCCTTCCTAGGATTCAAATAGCCAAGACCCTTGTGGAAATCTGCAAGGGTGTGCAAAAGTCCGCTAGAAGTAAGGTCAGAAAGTGCCCTCTGGCAAAAGGGGAAAGGCAAAAGAAAAACTATCATGTGCCACTCGGTTCAGAATCTGGCTGTAGCTACCAGCTGAGAGAGAGAGACTTCAGTGGTATTTCTCCTGGGGCTGGTATTTCTCCTGCCCCAGGGTAAGCTGGTTTGCATTAGGGGACAGCTTTCTCTGGAAGCCTGCCTCTCCAGACTTTCTTTCCCATTCACTGCTGGTAGCTGCATCGGGAGCCACCTGGCTTCCTCCCCAGGGGAGGAGGGCTCTGGAGACACTACTAGATTTTCTGGCTGCAGAGGAGGGGACAAGCTACCTATTACAACAATTTCACAGTTCCTTTTTTAGCTTTGGATCCAGCCTGAAGAGTTTGAATACCCTCCTGAATGCTCATGAGACATCAAAAGGGAAGAATGTGGAGATCTAAGGTTGGAGGGTGAAATCTACACTGAGACTTTGCAAAGTACAAGGCAAAAAAACCGGTTTCGTTTCTTAGGTATTTTTTCCAAACCTTCAATAATCACCCTGAGGGAAAGCTGATGGAGCCGGTCTGACAACCAGACTTTATTTCAAGGAAAAGCATACTTCTTTATGAAAAGAATGAATGCAGGAGATACATTTGAGCTCATGGTCGTTTCCTTTTTTTCATCACATATTTGGCTCTTTTCAAATGTCTTATGTATACTTCTCACTGCCTGTCCTCATGTCCCCTCCAGCGAGCTCAGTGCCACTGGAAGCATTTCTCTGAAGTTCTTCTGACCACAGAATCCCCAATCCATGCCTTGGCTCTTCAGAACAGCCTCAAACTCCTGGCCTTTTAATAACTAGATCTTAATCCTGCTCCCTGGAATCTTGCACTTTCTGCTTCAATTTTCCCCTAGATGCTTCTTTCTTTTTAAACAAGGGAGCGCCCTTTATTTTCTATGCAGAGTCCTCTTAGGTGGAATTCTTTTCCCTTTAACATCTGAGTTGCTAGCCCACTCTCATTTGCCTGCCAGGCCCAAAGGTGTACTTACATTATGGTTATAATTTATACATACACCCTCTAACTAGTGCGGGCACATACTAGGGGCCTGGTTTCTTGCCACTCCTTTAAGCCAAGTCTAGAGGGACAGGACAATGATAGAAACTGACGACCAAAGCCTCTGTTAAATGAGCTTGATGAGTTCACAAAATGAATTTTTAAAAAAGCAACCTAATCCGGTAATGGCATCAGCATGCCTGGCACTTGTCCAAGAGCTGGGAGCTGCAACATGACAAGCCTCTGAGCTCCTTGGATTCCAAGTGGAGAAGCACTGTGTGCCAGGGCACAGATGGGGCCCAAGCTGCCTCAAGGGCAGCCGTATGCCCGAGAGGGGGCTGTCAGCCTCTGAGGCTGGATGTACTTTACCACCACTAAAACCCAAGAAATGTGTGGAGGGAACAGTTTCTCGGCAGAGAATCACACACCCCACCCCACAAGAAACTTTTTTTTCTGGGGCTGAAATTAAAACAATGATACTACTAGATGGTAGAAATGGGAGACAGTACAAATTTTCAGCTTCATTATGCTACCCATGTCTTACTCTTGTAAAACTGAAGAATGCTGAAAGAGGAGGGGATAAATGGTAATTTCTTGATGGATGCCAGGATTTTGTTACTTCTGGCACCTACACAAGTGATCTTGACACAGATGTAACTCCCCATCCCAAGTCTTTCTCACCAAATACAAAGGACTGGTAAGCCTACTGGGTTTTGTTAGATGACTAACAGCACAGAGACACAGAAGGGTAAGAGAAAAATTCAGTTTAAATAAGTCTAACTGAATTAAAGGTAGACGAAAGCAGATTTTGTAAAACAGATGGCTCCTTTAAGTAAATGGGTACTGTAGGTCTGGGGTCCTTGAGAATACTGAGTCTAGGAATCTTTGAGGCTATCAAAACAGGAAGGATTTCAAATCATTTAGCACCCTCCCAGCAGTAAGGTACTGGGCTAGCTAACAAAGACTTTGAAAGTAACACTGTAAAACTTGGAGTCAAAGAATCTCTCCTCCATGTTTTCCTCACACTTTCTTCAGCATTCTTTTCTACCTTCAGAACTACTGACTCCTGAAAAGTATAAACCGATGGCCTTGTTTTCCCTCAAACCTCTAAGAACCCACTGTTTTCTTTCTTACCTTGCCAAACAAGAAGACTTTAGGATGATCCTTTCAAATAGAGGTGGCCCAAGCAGGAAAATGTGGTGTTTTGCTACACCACACCTAGGACCAAAGATCAAAATGATGTACCCTCTCCAAAGGAAAGGCACTGCCTCTACTATACTAACCTCACACATTAATAAAGAAATCCAGCTGAATAATCTCATCGTGAAACAGGATTAAGATCAATGTGTTTTAGGCTCAAGGGCTGTCATTAACAGTTAATCCTATTTCCCCAGCCGTCTATTGCAATGTATTTATGAAAAGTCGATTTTATCAGTTAATTAGCTGGTCCTTAGGAAATTACTTGTACTTCCTCCAGTTGTTCCATTCTTTTTGAAACACAGATCTTAAAAGAACACTTCAAGGGGAAAATGGGGTCATCTGGATCTTAAAACAATTCTCTAGGCTATATTTGGTATGGAGGCCATGATTTTGAAATAAGATTTTTATCATCCTCTCTACTCAGCATAAAATATCTTAGTTATTCAAGATGCTAACAGGTATATATTTACAATATCATAACTGAAATAAATGAGATTAAAAATCAGACCCCAAATGTATATTAAAAAAACTGCTATTTATATATGCTAAAATCAAGTAATACACTCTTTAAGTACCCAAACAGTTCAGAAAAACGAATGGAACACATCACCTTACCCCCACTTTGAAACACTCTTGAGTTCCAATCGTATCCAAGGCATAGTTCTATGAAAATGTGTAGTAAAGATGTACACACATCTATGCACTGACCCAGATTCCCTGGTTTAGTAGCTCTATGTGTTAAGGTACACATTTAGCTACATACACACTTACGTAGATGTACACACATGCACAAACACTTCTTCATATGAAGGACATATATACACAGTTTTATCTGTATACACACTAAAGGTGTCTTCTAGGAAACATGGCAGTTTTTTTCTATTTTTGTTTTTTAGAGATAAGGTCTTGCTCTGGTACCTAGGCTGGGGTACAGTGGTGTGATCCCTACTCGCTGCAACTGTAACCTTGAATTCCTAGGCTCAAGTGATCCTCCTGACTTGGCCTCCCAAAGCACTGAGGTTACAGGTGTGAGCCTAAATGTCAGTTTTTTAATAATTTTTTTCTTTTATAATTGTTCTCTCTCTTCCAAATCCTAGACGGAAAAACTCAAAGCATCAAGGTATTGAGTAACTTTCTCAGGATCACAGAAGGAAGAGAAGTGACTGCTGAATTGGACAGCCAGAGGTCTCCCTGATGCTTTCCTGAACGCCATCTCTAGGTATCTAAAATAATGGAGAGCCCTGAATACACTTGAACATGCCACTACTCCCTGGCTCTGCAGCTTTGTGAGAGCTTCTTTAAGAATATTTATCTTTTTCTTACGTCACCTAATCCTTCCCATTTGCCCCCACTACTGGTCAGTCTCTCCAGCTATTTGGAAATAGCTGTGAAAGGAGGGGGCTGGGCAAGACTGTCTCTACAAGGGACATCCAACTCAAGCAATCTGAGATCTTCAGGGTTACTTCTTAGGACCAAAGGACAATGAGGTACACTGGTAGAATCCCTATGATCTATAGATTTCTATTCCCTTGAATTTGACCTTTAGTAGTTTCCATGCTTTACTGATATCTATATGTGTGAGGTAGAGGTGAAATCTGTACAGCTAGAAGTAAGCTGGGCATTTCTATAAGATATAAAAGCAATGGTTTCTTTCACTCAAATCAGACTTAAGGATGTATCCCTATGGGCAGGAAACCCAATTCTGAGAAACTTACAAAATATAATATCTTTAGAAGTTGAACTTTTAGTGTTGAGAAAAAAAAAGGCCATAATCTTTAAAACTGACATTCCAAAATAAAAATATTACCTACATTTCTATTCTCTTTCTTTCATGTATACAATAAATTTATACATATACAATGGAAAATTATCAAATCATTATTAATAGGAAAGTCTATTACCAGTGGCCACCAGTAAGAATATTTGTTACAGGCCGGGGATGATGGCTCACACCTGTAATTTCAGCACTCTGGGAGGCTGAGGTGGGCGGATCACCGGAGGTCAGGAGTTCAAGACCAGCCTGGAAATCATGGTGAAACCCCGTCTCTACTAAAAATACAAAAATTAGCCAGGCGTGGTGGTAGGTGCCTGTAATCCCAGCTACTTGGGAGGCTGAGGCAGAAGAAATGATCGAACCCGGGAGGCAGACATCCTAGTGAGTGAGCCGAGATTGTGCTATTGTACTCCAGCCTGGGTGACAAGAGCAAAACTCTCTCAAAAAAAAGAAAAAAAAAAAAAAACCGGTTTGCTTTCCCCTGGCAAATCTAAGTTTGGCTTATATTCATTGGTTAAGTGAGTCAAACCAACTCATAAGGTTTCATTAAATTTGAATGAGTTTTTTCCCTCCCCTAAAAAAAATCACGGGCTCTTCCAGAAAATGACTGGAGTGAAGCTGGTCCTGAACTCGAGGCTGTGGAAAGTGCTCATGGAAAAGTTAAGTGCATGCAGCGGGCTGTGGGCTCTGCCAGCGCCTCCTCATGCTTCTGGCTGTCAGTCTGAACTACAGGAAAACATAACAGCAAGAATGAATGGCTCAAAGATGCACCACCCACATTTGTGTTCTTGCCTCGCTTCTTAGGCAAGTTATTCTACTTGAATCTATCCCTTCTTGAAGCTCTACCTCAAGAAATAAAGTCAGAGGGAAAGAATCATTAGAAGACCTTTTCTAGGCTAGTCAACCATCTTTTATATCCTTAAAAGATAGAAAGGCTCAACCTTAGGCAGTTAAAACAAAAAGTAAGCAAAGTAAAAAAAAATCATACTTGGTAAGCAGAAACATCTCCCAAATTACCTCCATTTAAGGTACAGAATTTTAATTAAAGAACTTAGAACATTCTATTTGCTGAGCAGAAATTATTTCTAAAGAGCCAAAACACATTTATTGATTTCTTCACTTTAGCCTATTCCCACAGATAAAAATCTCTCCAAATATAAATCCTGCTTGCTGACAAAGAACATACCCTTGCTTCAGCACATGCAATCAATCTGAATGCAGCCATCTCATCTCCCTTTTAACTCTTTTGGGTTACAGAGAAACAAACAAAAGTGTCATAAAAGCATTTCAAAGAACCTCTGCCAAGAAAGCCACCTCCCAAACAGACTGCAGTTTATGCTGCTTTGAGCAAGAACTGGAAAGGCTGGGCCAAATTGTCAACACAGAACAAAGTTGGATTACAAACCCTGTCTTTCATCTTGCAAACACACACACACACACACACACACACACACACACACACAAAATTTGGGTTATCTTTATTTAGTCTTTCAGTGGCAGGCTTCCCCATGAAAGCAATCAAAGGGCAATAATTAACATGCATTTACTCTCCTATGGAACACATCCACAGCAAGCTGTGACAAAGCTAAGGTAACCATGCATGTGTGTGTTACAGTTTATTCCCTTTTACAGTTTCATGGCATTGTGCCTTGGACATGAGGCCTATCATTAAGGAATGTTTAGCTGCTACCTCTGTTCTTACATTTAAAAGATTTGGAATACCCAGCTTTTTACTTAGAGACAGACCTAAGATACTGTCTCTCCAGTGGCATTTTTACACACATACACCCACCTACCCAGAGATAAAACAAAGCTGGGAAGAATCTGTTGGTCCAAAATGAGAAATTGAGTCCTTGCATGGCTCAGGTGCTTGCTATTATAAACTATGACTAAGAGACATGAATTTCTCTATGATGCAACTCTCAAGAGAGGCAGCATTTTCTCCAGGCCTCTCTTAAACCTGCTCATTCGCCAGTGACTAATGCTCTCTAGAGCAGTCCTGTGCTGCTCAAATTTCATCAGCCAGCTTTGTCCTTGATCACTCCGCCTAGACCATAAAAGCTCCCAAACCTGTTGAGGACAGCCCCAAATGATCAGTGCAAAGTAACCATGCTCCTGCCAGTGCTGAAAACCATCTTTTGAGCTTCCCACTGCATTTTATCTCTAGTAATGAGCGCTTAGTGACCATTTTAAGGAAAAGTTTCTCTTCTCTGAACAGAAAAGCCACAGCAACTACATGAAAAGTTAAGAATAAATCAGGCCACTCTGTGACCACCCCTTGTCAGCTTAGGAGTAGAGACAAAATTGACAACTGTTGGATGAAGCCAAAGTTAACTGGAGTTTTCCATTAACTATTTTCTGCACCTTTAAGAAAAAGAGAAATATCAGGTTCATGATTCACATCAAGGACTTAATTTATAAAACAAACCCCCAAAAAGCCACAAAACAATGCGTGATTAATAGATGCTTGGCCCAACACCATATATATTATGTCAGTTAATTTATAATTTTGAGCTTAAAACTTTGCAACATTCTTTTTTTTTTTTTGAGATGGAGCCTTGCTCTGTAGCCCAGGCTGGAGTGCAGTGACACGATCTCAGTTCACTGCAACCTCCGCCTTCTGGATTTAAGTGATTCTCCTGCCTCAGCCTCCTGAATAGCTTGGATTATAGGGGCCCGCCACCAAGCCTGGCTAATTTTTGTATTTTTAGTAGAGATGGGGTTTCCCCATGTTGGCCAGGCTGGTCTTGAATGCCTGACCTCAAGTGATCCGCCCTCCTCGGCCTCCCAAAGTCCTGGGATTACAGGCGTGAGCCACTGCGCCCAGTCAGCTTTACAATATTCTTAAGGAAAAAGAAATTTAGGATAAAATTATGTTCAATAAGTCTTACCTGCAATACACTAGAAACACTTTAGAAATAATTTTAATAAGAAATAAAAGTTTTCAGGGTTAATTCTGAATTATTAGAAGAAACTAAATGCATATTACTGTCTAAATCTGGCCATAGCTGAAAAAAGCATATTCTAGACATGGATGATCCAAGACCAAACAATTTCAGAACAAATGTGCCATCACCAGAAAGGTACTTACAGTTATCAGACTGAAAATCTGGGACAAACTGTTCATCATCAGGAACTTGTGCTGGAAAATAGATTTTTATTTTAGACCTTTAAGGTTTATTAAAAAGCACAGTAAAATGTTTTATATGGAAAATAGGACATCCATGAAACTTGCCTTCAGCTAACCAAGCCTCTTGAAGTTGACTGAGATCCTGAAACAGCTCTGAAATTGAAAACAGAAGACCCCAGAATGAGGATATTTCTTCTGCTAGGGAGAAGACAGGGAAGAATCTACATGCTACTGTCACTGGGAGCAGGCAAGCCACAACATAGGCAGGGAAAGCTTTACTACCTTCAGAATCGTGAGCCAGATCTGTGTCCAAAAACTTCCTCTTTCTGTCAATCACAGGCCGCCCTCTACATTCCTCAGATCGAGATTTCTGAAAGAGGCCAACAGAAAGTGAAGGCTCAAGTGTAGTAAAGAGGTCCAAAGGGGGTCGACTCACTAAACCAACAGGGGGAAGAGTCATATTGGAGAGGGAGGACAAAACAAACCAAAAGCCACATAAACTTACCCCTGGGACCATAAAAGGGACTTGCTGATCATAAAACCCATCCATGGTGCTTTCAGCGTCTCTAATATCACTTTGAGAGGTTTCAGCATTGAGTAATTTCTGGGGGAAAAGGGATCCTCCTGTAATATGAATTTTGGAGATTTTAACTAAGAGGTGGGGAAAAGAAACTAAGAGGGGGGAAACAATTTTAGATTGCCTTTTTTTTAGGGCCTGTGCAAAATTATTACCCTTCTGCGAAGTACTTAAAACTTACTCAAGGTGCAAGCTTTACAGACCAAAGACGGGCTTGATTAATGGTATCAGAGGTACACGATGTACTTTGTGCCAAATCCATTTATCCAGTCATCATTTTTTCTTTCTTTTTTAAATCATTAAAATTACAGATTTGCTACTGTCTGTCCTCTACCAAAACAAAACAAAACAAAAACCCTTATTTTCATTATAAAAGGGTCATTTCAAGATTCCCTCATATACTCCAGGGCATTTGTAGTAGAGTTTTAAAACAGAGATAATTTAATTTTAACAGTACAGTGTCAGGAAGCAGAGAAACTGGGTTTAAGTATTCCAAATTATTGGCAATTAAAGACCTGACATACATGGTGTTTCTAAAAGCATTTTGTAGGTCAGTGTTAAAACACTATATATAGTTCCTAGAATAAATTGATCAGAGGTATACTTATCTTCACACACAACTCTTTATTTAAAAGAGGTCTAAATAGATATAGCATCTGTAATGTCATAAATATCTCCCTGGTTACTTACAGAGATATTTGTGACATCTCCAACTTCTAAAAGAATAAAATGCCTATGAAAAGTAATGGATTAAAAAAACTAATTCCATTGCATGTGGTACAATGCATCTCTACCAAAGGTCTTTTAAAACTTAGGCTGTTTCTTATAGTATAGTCATTTTTTCTAGACATAACCCCCACCCCACCCCCAAATGAAACTCATTTCAGGACTAGTTAAGTGTTGAGTCTGGGGAAAAAGGGTGGGGGCGGTTAGAAGGGAGAAAATTTCTAACGTGAGTGGAATAAAGTAACAATTTTAGGAAGGTACCATCTTCCTAAACACTTTTATTCTCCAAATAAAAACACCGCTAAGTCAACAAAAGGTGGAAAATCATTAATTTCACTCACTCCAGCTCTAAGCAATTCAAAATGCTTAAAGGCCAATTTCTTTTGTTTAACATATACACACATTTTAAACAGGAAACTTTCCCCGGTAAGCAATTCCATCCAATTTGTTTTTCACACTATGTGTAGCATATCAAATTTTTCATAAGTGAGCAGGATACAAGGAAACCCTTCACAGCCAGCCTCTTCCTCAGCACTTTGGCCCAAGGAATCAGATTATTTTCAAAGTCAAAGGAAAGAGAGGAGCAAAATAGCACACAGTTCGTAACTTCCTAGAAAAACACTCGCGCCAGCCTGCCTGCGTGCCCCGTCCAAACAGCACAAGAAACGTTCAGAATAATACCTCTCTCAAATGCCACCAAACCATATACAAAATTTGAGAAACCTCAGCAGTGAGTTGAGGGGGCATGAAAGAGTGTGCTCTGTCGCTTATGAAAGTCTGTCAGATTAAATCGTGGCCTTAGACATTTTGTGAATGTTTGTTAGGGGGAAGGGGACAACCAGTAGGAGACGGGAGGGGAGATATTTTCAGCCTTGTGATGAAATACTTCACCCGGAAGAGCAAAAAAAAAATTCTAAAAAATGAAAAGAAATAAACTGCCATAAACGAACCGAGAAGAGACATTCCAAGGTTAGAAAATTGTATTCCAAGTATAATTTTTTAAAAGCCTGAAGGAAAGGCTCGAGTTCATCCAGGAGAGGAGTTTAAACCACTTCCTTTGCCCCCCCCCGCACCAACCCGCGCCCCGGTGCCCCCAGGAAAACTTTAGCACAGCGCAGCGGCGCGATCCAGGCCCCTCCCCTGTGGCGCGCAGCGGGCCCAGTTTTATGAATGGGAGAGCGAGCCGCGGCCGCCACATCAGGTAGAGGCTGTAACTGGATCTCTCGCGCTGGGCCCCATTCACAAAATAAGACACACTTCCACCCAATTCCCAGCCTTCCCCATTCATGAAAACTCCTTCAGCTGCGCCCCGCCCCACTTCCAACGCACGCCCAGCCTCCGACGCAGGCCCCTCACCCCAGCGTTTTAGGAAGAAAGCTCAATGCTTCATTCACAAAAAGGGAAGAAAAAAAAAGCCGCAGGGAGCAGCGAGCCAACGAAAGAAACCCGCTTCATTCATAAAGTCACCCACATTCATAAAAACGAGGTGCTGCGGCCGGCGCTACCAACCGCTTCCAATCCCTCCCACCCCCAACAGCTCTCCTTGGCACCCCCTCCTCGACCAGGAGTTCAGTTCCCCGCCCCGAGTTTTCTCCACCTTGTGAAAATGCGGCCAGAACCCTAATCCACTGCGAGGCTCCAGCATCTTTCGGTGCTGCTCCCTTCCACACCCGTGTTATCCCCACCATCCCCAGGCCGCTGTTCTGGTGCGCCCCGATTTTTCTCGAGTCGCAGCACAGCCCGACGCCCTCAGCCTGCTAGGTGGGAGCAGGGCGACTGCATGTCCACTTTCCACTACCTGAAACTTGCAAGGCCTGCGTAAGTTCCTGGTCGACCCCCGCCCCCGCAGGCTGCACTTGCCTGTGTCATTTACCCCCTCCCGGTGTTCTGGGGGGCAGCGCCTCTCAGACATTCCCCTCAAACTGCTTCCCGCCCCCTCCTCCCAACTGCGGAGCTCCGCCAAGCGTCTCTTCTCGCGAGCCTCCAAGTCCCCTCGGGGCTCTCGAATCTCCAGAGACTGCGAAAGCCTCGCAACTCCGCGATCCCCCATCCACTTGGGAGCCCCCGCACTCGCGCTCCCGCGCGCCTCCCCCACGACGTGTGGAAAGCCGCTCTCCCCGCGCTCCGGAACCGTTAGCCGCACCCGCCCGGCGCCTCCCAGGAACCAAACTGGACCGAGCCGCGGGGGGAGGGGGCGGTCAACCCGGGGGGGTCACCCCAGGTACTGCACCCCGACTTTGAAGATTCTGAATCAACCCGTGAACTCTAGCCAGCTGGGCCTGTCGGACCCGTGGCCGGACGCCCCTTCTGATCTCCCTCCTGCCCCCGCAAAGCCCCCTCACCTGAGGCGGCCGCTCTCCTCCCCTTGCAGCGGCCCGGGCGGCGCAGGCGCGCTCACGCACGCGCGCACCGGGCCTGGGCGCCTGGGTTAAAGGCTGGGCCGAACCGCTCCGAAGACGGTGAACCGCTCCGCGCACCAGCGGCTGGACTCTGCGCCGCAGCTGCCAACCAGGCTGGAGCGCTGGCCCGGCCCCCCGCGGCCCGCTGCTCCGCCCGCCGCCATTGGCCCGCGGCTCCAGCCCAGCCTTGTTCCCATTGGCCCGAGGCCGTTCCCGCGGCTGTCCATCACCTCTTGTTTACCCTGTCTGCGGGCAAATCCAACCAAGCCGCCCCATTAACTCCGGCCCCCATTGGCCAACGATGCATCTCTCTCCACCCCCTCAGGGGTCTGTTTTACATAATTTATGCACCGGGGCCATTGGCCAATCAGCACAGGCTTGTTTATATAATGAATGTAAGGACGTTTTTCATTCATAAAAAACGCGACCTGAGGGGGAAGCTTAGCTGAGTCAGTGAAGCACTTAAAGGGGCCGAGGCCAGGAGTAGCCGCCGTTACTTCCCTTCTCGCCGCTCTGCCGACTTTTCACCGAGGCACGACTCTTCCCCCTTACCCACTCACCCCCACTTCTCACATCCAGCAAAGCCCCGACCAGAATTGGGTCGCTTGGCGCCAGACGTTCGCAGCTGCAGCACCAAGCAAAGTTATCATTTTAGAATTCAGGGGAGAGGAATTCGTCATTCCACACAGAGAAACTCGCTGACCGACCTGGGCGTTTAGCCCACAGAAACACAGAAAACGGAAACGGAGCCCTCTAATCTTAGTTACCTTTAAGAGAGGCCTTAATTTCTTTTAACCAGGTTTCCAGTGGGAAGAATAAGCAGCATCTCCTTTTAAAATCTCAGCTTCCAAACAGATTTTAGTTACGATTTTGTACTGGCAAGGCCTAAGGCCCAACCAAATCCCGTTTTCTCTTTAATTGCGGCTCGTAACCTCCGCCAGAGTGGGTTCTGTAGTCGAGGTGAGACAGGGTTCGGGCTTAAAGAAATCCTCTCGGGGGACAGCAGCAGCCAGTCCACCGACCTGGAAACCTAAATCCCTCCGAAACGGGCATGCAGAGTTAGACTTTTTGCTTCCCTCCCTGGGCTGCTTGTTTTCCATTTAAGTATTGAATGCAAGATGGTGTATTTGCGAATTAGATCCCGTGCAGCTGGGAACGACGAGAAGCGGCTCTGCTTGCCAAACGATAGGGCACTAACTGCAATTGCTGAGATTCTTAACAGGGTGTTCCAGGAAACAAATAAACAAACAACCCTCTCCCCTCTCCGCCCCCTTATCCCCTCCTGTGAAGGCCGCCGGGCGGCTCTATCTTCTCCCCGGGGATGCTGGGGGCCTGTGACGGAGCTCTGTTCTCGTCCTGCTGGAGTGCCCTGCCATTCACGCTGCATGCCATCGGTGGGGAAGAAAGATGCTAAGTGATAGAGAGAGCCCCTAGCAATGGGGGTCCCAGGGTGGCCAACTCTGGGGCCACCCCTACATTTAAGTCAAAGGTTGCCTACCTTCTTTCCTATCTCCACTTGTGTCTCTTAAACAGAGTGGACACTTGGTCTGTCGTTTATAGTCTTTGAAATGTTGGCGTGCACCTAAGCAACCTGCAGCACAGGTGTTGAGTCCTGGGCTCAGCACTGACCAGGCACGCTGGAGCTGTTGACTTTGAAAGACTGAAATGGGCATGAGTTGATGGATGGCAAGTGCTCTGAAGATGTAACTAGCAGTTCCTTGAGATCTAGTTTCCCGGTAGAACATTTTGCTTCTGACTCCAGTTTTCCCTTAGTGCCCTTTTTCTTTCTCCAGGTGGTACCGTTTCTGTTTGGTGGCTGGAGATTTTACACTAGTACAATTGTGCTCTGAGCCTATTGCTGACGTTCCTGAGAGCTCTATCTCCCTAGCTAGATGAAGGGCTCACGTAAGCTCCCAGATCCTCCTCCTCCCCAACTTTGTCTACTCCCACTCCCACTCCTCTCCTATCCCATCCTATGACATCCTGCTCTCTAAACTCATTTTTCCAAAGGGGCTTTCTTACTCCTCTTCCCTTAAGTCTCTCAGGCCCCAGCCCTCCGGAAGGCTTACAGCCCACAGAGCCACATATCCTCACCATCTAAACCGTAACACATCAATCACACTTTATAACTTTGGCTACAGGAAAACAGTGCAGCATGCTTCACAGCAACTTCCTTACAGGGTTGGACCTGATGCCTGGAGTTTGGCTCTTGTGACCTTTGCCTCAAGCCAAGTCTCTCCATTCCACCTTGGAAAGAGAAGTGGGATAGTTCTGGGTTGAGTAGTAACAAATATAGCTCAGTTGGGGCAGGGGAGGATTGGGTGATAGATTTTTTTCAAAAAAGCTTGTCTTGAACATATGATCATGTGTAGGGATTTACACCAGAATAGAGTAATTGCCAATTAATTATTTAGATTATTTAGTCATCCAGTAAACATTTATCTGGTACCAAATATTCAGCCAGACCTCGTGCCAGGCAAAAAAGTTGCAGAGATGAATAAGACCCAGTCTTTGCCTTGGAGGAGCCCACAGTCTACTGTGTAACTTCAATATCTGAAGTTTACTCAGCACTTTATATATGACTTGTTCATGTTATATACAATTCTTCACAGATTATCTCATTTAATTCTCATAATAATAGTACCAAAGTGGTCGGGTCAGACTATTAATATCTCCATTCTATAATATATAGTTGAGAAACTAAGGCTGAGAAAGGTTAAGTAGTTTGCTAGTGGTCACAGTGCTTGAAAGTAAGTTGCTGAACTTGGATAGGAAACAAGGTGGTCACATCCCAGAGCCCATATATGGGAGACCTACCATGTGCCTCTCTTCAGCAACCACCAGGAAACATCATTTCAACCCAGAGTGGTAAAAGACAGAGCTGGTCAAAGTCAAAGGAGGCAGATTTTAGCTCTGAATAGGGTTAGGAAGGACTCTGGGATGTCTGGAGTGGTCCAACAAAGGAAGACTGTATCTGGCCATGAGTCTCCCATCACAGGAAGCATTTATGCAGAAAGATTTAGGGATAGGGTAGAGGGATTAACGCATTTTCCAGGATAGAAGAACTTCGAGGATTGTTGCATCTCTCAGAGTCTCGGATTCTGGGAATTTGGAGCTTTGTGCTGGACAAGGGGTACAACTCTTGGCACAGCCATCTTGGCCGAAGCATTAAAAGTCAGAGTACAACCTGTGATTACCTGAGCCAGCTCCTGGGCCAGGGTGGGTTCCTCATTGTTAAATGTTTACTGATATCTTCTCTCCACTCTTCTTCCTTCTTCTCTTTGCTTCTCTTTATGATTTACCTCCCCGGCTCCTCTTCTTCTCTTGTTATCTTTGCTTTTATAAGAGTTAAGGGTTTAGAAGTTCTTTGTCTATTACATTGAGTCTTCCCTCCTAGGAACATTGCTTACATGGGAGGTTTTGTCCAACAAGCATGTGTTCTCATTATCATTCCCTCTCCTCCAGGAGAGAAACAGGATTGGAAAAGAAAACAAAAAGAGAGACGAGTCCTCTGGAACATTCATCTAATGTCAATCTAGCCTTTGTCCTCTGGCAGTAGCAAAACTCAATCACAGCAGGTTAATCAGACCCTTGTTCTTTAAACTCAATTTGCAATGTGTCTAGAGGGAAACAGTGTAGAAGAATAGAAAAGAAAGACCTTGCCCCAAGCCTGAGAACTGTTACCCTTTAGAGGACTGCTTTTAGAATTTTCCCCTAAAATGCCAAAAACAAGTTACCGTATAAGGCAGGCAACCCTGTCTTGAGCTGATCACCAAAATGATGGTAGGAAATATGGAAGCATCATGATCCTGGTCTCTCATACTGGGAAAATGCCTCCTCTTTCTCTGTTAGAAATGCTGGGGTGAGTGTAGGCCTGCCTAGAGGTTGGGGTGTGGACTACAATGCTGCTGGAGTCCTTTCCCATTCTTGTATGGGGGGAAGGAAGGGATTTGAGGAAAGGGTCAAAAAGGTACTGAAATGTTGACCATGCGTGGTGGCTCACACCTGTATTCCCAGCACTTTGAGAGTTATATACAACCCAGGTAGGTGGATCACCTGAGGTCAGGATTTTGAGACCAGCCTGGCCAACATGGTGAAACCCCGTCTCACCTAAAAATACAAAAATTGTCCAGGCGTCGTGATGCATGTCTGGAATCCCAGCTATTCGGGAGACTGAGGCAAAAGAATCGCTTGAACTTGGGAGATGGAGGTTGCAGTGAGCTAAGATCATGCCACTGCACTCCAGCCTGGGAGACACAGAGAGATTTCGTTTCCCAAAAAAAAAAAGGTACTGAAATGTGTTTATTTAAGGGAGACATAAAGAATCCTATCTTCCTTTCTAAAACTCAGAAATAAAGGCCCTAGAAACTTAAGGGGGAAAAGAACATCTGTTAGCTTCAATGTCTCTTTAAAAAATAGGGCCATATTGTCTTCAGGGTTCCTTCTAGCCAGGGAATAGTAATAGCTGACATTTACTGAGTACTTAATATGAGCCAGACACTTTAACACTCCACATGCCTTGGCACAGTTAGTCCCAACAACAGCCCTCTGAGGGAGGTACTATTATCATCACCTCCACTTTTCATAGATGAGAAAGTTTAGGTAGAGAAAGGTTCAATCAATTGTTCCAGGCCACATAGCTAGCACGTAGTAAAAAAGGGAGTGTGCCTAAGCAGCAGAGCCTGCTCCCCTAGGGCCTGCCCAGTAGCCACTCTGCTGCCCTGCGGAAGCTGTGTGTGCTTAATGACAGCAGCCAGCACTGCAAGAACACTTCCCTGTGCCAGGCTCTGTTTAGGGGCTTTGCTTATATTAACCCACTTGATCATCCTAATAACCCTGTTATGGATATAACAGGGTTATATCCATAACAAACCTGTGATGCAGATATCATTATTCTCCTCATTTTATAGATGAAAGTGAGGCACAGAGAGGTTAGGTAACTTGCCCAAGGTCACACAGCTAGTAAGAGTTGGAGTTAGGCACCGAATGTAGATCCTGAACAGAGTCCTTGCTCTTATTCGCTCTGCTCTGTTGCCTTAGTTCCTGCAATCTCTCACTTTGTCGTCTTGCCCCTCACCTTGTCCTCAGGGCTTTGGCTGCTTGCTTGCCACTCCAATGAGAGCTGCTGTGCTTCCTTAGGAACCTGCTTCAGCAACTCCAGCCAGTCTTCTGAATTATTGTCCTGGGCTGGCAAGGATTTGTCTTCATGAAAGCCACTTTAGAAAGAGAATGGAAATGATGTTTACTGAGCATCTCCAATATGCCAGGCTCTGTGCTAGACACTTTACATACTACAGTGTTTCATTTAATATGCCCAATCTCTTTTAGAGGTGGTAATAACACCCAGTTTGCTGATATGAAAACTGAGTTTCAAAGTGAGAGGTTTAAAGCCATGTCTGAGTTTTCTCAGTTAGAAAGGAGCAAGTCAGGTCTCTGACAGAATGCATGTTCTTGACCCTCGGATCCAGCCAGCCTGGGGGACCTTATTCCTCTCCTGGCTCTTGACTGAGCTTGAAGACATCCTTCCTCCTGTCTCCTTCTGACTTTCAATTCTTATGAAACAGCCACTATCAAGAAAACCTGGAAGAGCATGTCCTATTTAGATTTCTGATGGCTGACAGGTTTATTTCTTAAGCCCACAACTTTAAAAAGATACAACTGGCCGGGCACGGTGGCTCACACCTGTAATCCCAGCACTTTGGGAGGCTGAGGCAGGCCGATCACTTGAGGTCAGGAGTTTGAGATCAGCCTGGTCAACATGGTGAAACCCCATCTCTACTAAAAACACAAAAATTGGCCAGGCATGATGGCGTGCGCCTGTAATGCCAGCTACTTGGGAGGCTGAGGCAGGAGAATCACTTGAACTGAGGCGGAGGTTGCAGTGAGCCAAGATCATGCCACTGCACTCCAGCCTGGGAGACAGAGCGAGACTCCATCTCAAAAAGAAAGAAAGAAAGAAAAAGAAAGAAAGAAAGAAAGGAAGGAAGGAAGGAAGGAAGGAAGGAAGGAAGGAAGGAAGGAAAGAAAGAAAGAAGGAAAGAAGTGGGTAGAAATCTTAGGAAACTTCCCATGGCTTCTCCTTGACTTCAAAACTGAGTCCAGCTCTGCAGCAGAATCTTCGCAGCACCCACGGGACCCTGCAATCCCTCCCAGGCCTCCTGAGTCCTTTGGTCTCGCCACGCAGGGAAGAGCTCCTAAGAGCCAGTCACACGCCTGCATCCTTCCCTACCTCTGAGAAATTTGAAGGACTGCCTGTCCCCCATGAAAGAGCCTCAGGCTACTGGGCTTTTGGTGGATCCTGTGTTGGATCTTCCAAGTTTTCCTGCTCCCTTTCCAATGTCAGGTTGTTAATCAGAACATCACGATGCATTCAGCACATGCTTCTCTAGCCCCTCACATCTGTTGTAATTTTCTGCCTGTGATCTGCCATGGGCGTGGAAACCAGCAAACCAAGTATGTTTGCAATGGGCATAGAGAAAGAGTCCACAGGTTCTGAGTGGCAGCAACAGCATCCCCTCCAATGAGGAAGTGGACAAACTTGGATGTGTAGACTTGGCAAAATCTATTTTGACTGCTCAGAGTCCTCTTTTTGCTTCCTTTTATGCCCTTGGTGGTGAGTTTTATGTGACCAGGGGTTAACCCCTTTGGTGCCCTCCTTGGACTTCGGCTCCTACAGCAGGAACAGGCTGACTCAGAACTTGCCTATCTCAAGCTACGAAAGGCCTTGCTTCAGCCTCTCCGGCAGCTCCACTGGAAGAGACTAAGGGGCTGGCAGGGCTGGAGCGGGGCTTCTTCATGGGCCTGCTTCAGCGTGGCAGCTGGAGAGCGGGTGGTAAGGCGGGTGGTTCTTTCAGCTCTTGGCTTGGTCTGTAGACGCCCACCTCTGCTGAGGCTCTGCTGGGCCTGTGGAGTGGGCTGTATTTATTTTGAGTTGGACAAAGGGAAGATCAACCATGGCCAACTGACAATTGAGCCCCCAGAACAAATGTCCCGTCAGTGGATTTGATCGCTTGGCTTCAAATGGGGGGTCCAGTCTGCCCTTTTCGCCTGAGGCATCTTCCCACTCATGGCCATGTCAAACCAGATAACCACAGTGAGTGTTTAAAAGGAAGTATACATCCTCTTCCCTCCTCTCCCCATCATGTTTCTTGCTAATAGTCTGTCTTGCCTGCCTCTTGGCTCTGGGGCAGGAGGCAGCCTCAATTTAAACCAGACCCATCTGAAAACCTCTTCTCATCCCCACTCCTCTCCCTTCTCTGCCTTCTCTCGTCTCAAGAGGCCAAACTATATGCCTAAAGATATATAATATGAGAACAGCATCCCATCCCAGGACAGCCCTGAAGGCATCCAGGTTCTCTGTCTGTTCCTTCCTGCCCTAAGGCTCTACTTGGGTGCAAGACACTAGCGCTCATGAAATGATCAGGGGGCACAGTTTCACTCCCATCTCCATGCTGACCTGTATTTATTTCTAGGAGGCTGTAAGATCGGCATCCAGCTCTCAAGAGAGATTATCAGCTTGATGTAAAGGAATGTTCAGCCGTCTCAATTTGGGCCTGTTTTGCATGTTTACTTTTTAATTGAAGTATAACATATACAGGAAAATACACAAATCATAAATATATAACTCTATGAGTTTTCACAAAGTAAGCACCTATGTGCATTCAATACCAATATTAAGAAACAGAACACTCCCGGCTCCCTTCCTCATCCCACCAAAAGCCGCCTTCATAGCCCTTACTGATTGCTAAATCCCTTTCCCCACGAGGATAGCCACCATCTTGGCTTCTGACATCACCACTCAGTTTTGCCTGTTTTTGTACTTTATATACATGGAATCATACAGTGTATGATGTGGTGTCTGGCTTCTTTTCTTCAACATTAGGTTTGGGATATTCATTCGTTTTGTAGTATGTAGTTATATTTCATTCATTCTCATTGCTGTATAGTATTCCATTGTATGAGTATATTACAACTCATTTACCCATTTTACTGTTAGTGAACATTTGGGCAGTTTCCAGTTTTAGCTATTTTTAATGATGCTGCTATGAACATTGTAGTGAGACTCTAGCACATCTTTTGGTAAACATCAACCTAATTTTAGTTGGTTCACTTAAGATGCAGTCACAGGAATTGTTTTAATCTCTTATTTCTTCGAAAAGTGACAGAGACTCATGACAAAAATTTCAGCATCACAGAAAGGTGTAGAATGAAAAATCAAAGCCCGTATATAACCTCCTAGCCTGTATCCATTTTCATGCATGATTAACAGTTTCTTGTGTATCATTCTGTTTTCTATTCCCTAAACAACTATATCTATGTGTTACAACCTTTTAAAAATATAAATTAAATTTTATTATACTGTATTTCTGCCCTTAGGTCCCCTCCACCCCAACTCATAACACTATAGAGTCCCAGCGATAAGTGGTGAGTGTATCTGACCATGGAAAGTGACTGGTCCTTCCTTCTATCAGATAAGGCTGGGCAATCACTTTTTATTTATTTATTTTTTTGAGATGGGGTCTCACACTGTCACCTAGGCTGGGGTGCAATGGCATGATCATGGCTCACTGCAACCTCTGTCTCCCAGGTTCAAGTGATTCTCCCATGTCAACCTCCCAAGTAGCTGGGATTACAGGTGCCCGCCACCACACCCTGCTAATTTTTCTATCTTTAGTGGAGACAGGGTTTCACCATGTTGGCCAGGCTGGTCTTGAACTCCTGACCTCAGGTGATCCGCCTGCCTTGGCCTCCCAAAGTGCTGGGATTACAGGCATGAGCCACGAGGCCTGGCCTGGGCAATCACCTTTAATGGGTTCTTGTTAAGGTAAGGCACATAGGAGTTTGCACAGCAGTAAATTTCATTTTCACTTCTAGAAGCATTTGTTGAGTTGCTGGTGTTCTCAGCTTAGGACTTGTCTGAGAAAAGGTTACAGTCTAGTGGGAGGTGGAAGAAGGGCACAGGAACAAATAGCTATTGTACAATGTTTACAGGTGTCGTAATAGAGCCCTGTAAATGGGTTCTGGGAGTACAAATGAAGGAGCAGTGAGTACTTCCTGTGAGGGTCAAGGAAGGCTTTAGAGAGGGTTGACATTTGGGACAGCCCTTGAATGATTAATTACTCAACTTTGCTTTGCAGAGCAAGTAGCTTTCCAGGCAGAGGGAACAGCACACACAAACATATGGGGGCTTGGCAATAGCTGACACATCTAGGGACTGTCGATTCCTCATGTGTGTCTAAACTGTAGAATGTTAGGTCCGGGGGAGATATGACTGAGAAAGGGCTAGAATGAGTATTTTAGGGACAGGACATCAAGGGTCTTAGGTAATCATTAAAGGAGTAACAATTCACAGTTTGGAATCATTTAATACATCTCTTAGGTACTTAAAAACAATCAACCAGGCTGAGCGTGGTGGCTCACACCTGTAATCCCAGCACTCTGGGAGACCAAGGCGGGTGGATGACTTGAACCCAGGAGTTCAAGACCAGCCTGGGCAACATGGCGACACCTCATCTCTACAAAAAATTGCAAAAATTAGCCAGGTATGGTGGTGCACGTCTGTAGTCCCAGCTACTTAGGGGGGCTAAGGTGGAAGGATCACTTGATCTAAGGAAGTGGTGGTTGCAGTGAGCTGAGATTGTGCACCACTGCACTCCATCCTGGGTGACAGAGCAAGACCCTGACTCAAAAAACAAACAAACAAATACCAAACAAACCAAACAAAAAACAAAACAAAAAACCAATCAACCAAAAGATAAAAAACCCTTCAAACATCATAGCCTTTGTGATGTCTTCAATTAAAGCACAGATCACATTATTTGTGCATCTGTATTTCCTGTGACACAAATTCCTCTTACAGGGAACCTCTTAGACTCTTGTCTGAATCCTTCAGCCCCAAATACAGCACCTGGCACTTAGGAGGTGGTCACCAAAGGATGAATGAAAATGTGAATGAGCAAATGAGCAAGTGATTTCTACTGCACAGCATAACACTGTGCCTGAGAAAGGGGGTGGCTGGGTTACCTTCTCTTTGTGGACGTAAGTTTTACAGGTGCGCAGCTTCTGCCTTGCTCACATGGTGGAAGAGGAATGAGGAACTGGTAACCTGGCCTCTGCAATAGCTCAGAGTGTGTGTGGAGGGAAGCACCGCATTTCCTTAGCAGCAGTACCTGGACCCTGGGATACAGAGTTTCATTTTGGTCAGATTAGGAATGGCATGAAGCTCAGTGGGACCCTAGGGTCTCATCTTAGCATTTAGCAACCCAGAAGGAGTTCATACTGCACCCAAATTCCCAAGTCTCCCATTTGCATGTCCTCATATAAGTCTTGTTCAGAAGGAGGACTTCTACCTCCTCATTGACTCATTCTACCTACGTCCCTTTCCCTCCCTGACAGGTGCCCCTTTATCCACTGGGACTGGGCAATAGTGATCAGGTTGGAAGAACCACTTTCCACTTCTCCTCTGGTCTGGGAAGACTGGGAGGCTTCAGTGTCCCTCCTAAAAAGAGTATTTCACTCACCCCTGCTGTTCCTGGTCCTCACCATTGTTGCCAGTTTCCTTGTGATACACTCCCTTGCATCTGGAGGGTCTTTAGGCAGCCAAGAAAAATCAACATTCCGAGGCTTTCCTTTCTGCCTGACCATCAAGGCATTTTCTTCATCAAGTAGCATCCTGGTTGGGAGAATTTTGTATACCTTTGACTTGACTACCTTTGAAATCTTTCTTCACTCTTGCTCCATAACCTAATTGCTTTGAATATTTATCTGGGTTTCATCTAGATCTTCTCACCTAGGAATGTTCATCTTGAACCTGTGAGCTGACCTTAGGCCTGCTCCAACAGGGTCTGTCTCCGTCACAGGGGAATATACCAGCTAAATATGGACTTCCCCTTCCTCCCTATTAGTTAAACTGCTTTCGATGACAAGATGCAATTTTTCATTACAGGATCCATGTTTTACCCATTCCAACCCACACATTCCTGACTGGAATGCGAGTAGCATTCATTTACAACTATGTGTTCACCTTGTAAATGTAAATGATAACTAGGTAATCCATATGGTAATATGGTAATAGCTCTATAGACTCTCGTTTGGAAGAAGCTCTTTATTTATCCAAAGATCTTCAGTGGCGTAAACCACCTCCCCCTGCTTCCCGGATGTGCTGTTTTCTCTCAAAGCTACTAAATTATTCCTGTGCTTCCTTGTGGCAGCTGGGGTATGGTGAAAAGAGCATGAACTTGGAGCCAAACCCCCATATCCTATCTCACCTCTGTCATCACTGACTAGGGGACTGTGGGTTCAGGCTATTTTATTTCTCTGCATATCAATCTCCTATCTGAAAAATGTGAATAATAACTCCTGTCTTATAGGGCGGTTTGACTGTTCAATGAGATAATGTATGTGAGGATGTCCAGTGCCAGGTAGATGCGGGCAGTGGAAACGGGTTTCCATCTTGTGAAGTGGATGAATTTGAGCAAATAATTTAATCTCTCTGAGCCTCAGTTTTATCATTTGTAAAACAGGGATAATAATGCAAACCTTAAAGTTTCCAAAAGGAATAAATAGAATATTTGAAAAGCATCTAGCAGAGTATCTGGAATAGAGTAGAAATGTAATACATTGTGCTGTCTCCCAACTTTTCTGAATGAATCTTGTCACTACGAGCTCACCTTTCATGACCACCAGTGACCATTTCAGTAAGATCCACAATGGTCTTCTCTGGGGTAAATTAAATAGTTTCCACGCCTTCCTTCTCAATGTGATATTTCCTCCTTTGTAGATTTCACTTAGTGTTTTCTTCTTTCCTACTTTTCTCTGATGTCGAGTGTTTCTGTCTTCCTCACTGATTTCCAAAGAAACGAAAGGGATTCTAGTGGATCTCAGGACAGAAGTGAGAAAGCTTTCTTGGAGGATGGGACCTTGCAGAATGCCCAGGTATTCTTTGGCAGAAAAGGGGTCATGGAGACCATAAGAAGAACGGTATGATGAAGGCATAAATGTGTATGAATCTGATATGTTGGAAGAAGAAGAGTGTGTCTGAGGCAATACTTTGTAGAGTCACTGAGATGTCCTGGCTCTCAGCAATCACAATTTTCTTAGTAGAACATTATGACTCTTTTTTTTTTCTAAAAAAAAAAAGACTATCAGAAAAGTATGTGGTATGTAATTCTATCGTATGAACCAAAACAATTTTATTAGTCGAAAATGGGAATTTATTTTATGTGTACATATAAGATCACAACCATGAGCACGTGTCTGAAATAAACAAGCTGTTGAAGGACACGTGATGGGCTGCTCCTGAGGCTTTTCCATGATTATTCACACGGGACTTGTTCCTTCGCCTTGCCATCTGTGGGCTCTCACTAGAGATAGGCAGAGCTGTGAGTGCCAAAGGTTTAACAAAAATTGATGGGAAAAACTTAACATTGAGAAAATTGTATCTTTGAGCATAATTTGGACAAGCTTCCACTATTCTATTTTAGTGCAGGAACATTTCTTTCCAACTTTGGAGTGCCACTGAAGTTCAGTCTGCAGGGAGAGCTGGGTTGGGTGCTGGGGGTGGGGTGGGAATTAGGTGGGATGGGGTGGGGGTGAGGGTAGTCTGGCAGAGGGAGGTGAGTTTGGAGGAAGTTGGGTAGGGGCTGTATATTGGGGATCTGAGGAATTTGGGTCTGATTCTTCAAGCCATGGTAAGTTGTAGAGTAAAGGAGTGACAAATGGAAGGGGGAAATTTGGGAATGACAAAACTGATGAGGGTGAATGGTGGGTTGAAGCGCATCAGAGCAGCGAGGTGAGAGAAAGAGAGCACAGACCTGGCTGAAGAGATGGGGGATCAGAAAAAGCATTCTTCAGATGCCTTCTTGTCCCGGCTCAGAACACCCCAAAGCTCAGAGGAACAGGACTGGGTTCACAAGGAAGAACAGGGAAGGCTGTCTGGGCTATCAACACTCTGAGTGTCTTGGAATCAACCCAGCACGTCCTGCTGCTGCTGCTTTCTGCCTCTGCTAGCTTGGATCCGGTAGGAAGAACAGAGTTTTACATTCCTTCAGTGAGTAATTGACTAAGCTCCACACCAGGTGTGAGTAGGGGGCTGGGGAAGTTCATATTTGCTCCTCCCCTGACTTCTTCTCCACCCTCCCTCCCCCTAGGCACACCAGGGATTTGTTCATCAGGGCTGATCTTGAATGGTAGAGATAGATTCAAGCCATTTTGAGCCCAGTTCCAGGGTAAACAAGTAACAGAATCCTGTAGGCTGTTACATTTGTTGTTTTAAAAAGACTTGGTACATTATTTGTAAGGGAGTGCTATGGGAAGTAAAATAGTTCTTTCAAGTGGTAGGCATGCCTATCTGTCATGATACTTAAAAAAAATTAAACTTATGGCCTAATTCCAATCAGAGAGGTTTCAGATATTTAATAATCTCACTTGTTACAGTTTCTCCAAAAGCATTTGTTTTTGTTAAGTTTTAAAATCAATCTTCTCAATTCACCCAAATTGGGAGTTATAAAGACACTTTAAATTGTAAAATCATTCTATATCCATTGTATACAATTAGGGAAATATAAAAAAAATTAAAAATAAACTAAACATCCATCATTCTAGACATGAATACTGTTAACATTTAAACATATTTCCTCCCTGTCTTTTTTCCTTGCTGTTTTACATAATGGAGATTTTAAAAGATAAAAAGTTTTGTATTTTTTCCCAGTATTATGTCATAGGAGTGGCTCTAGGTTATTAAACATTCTTCAGAAACTCAATTTTTAAGGTTTGCGTAATATGCCTTCTTATAATATGATTTGCTTATTTCCCCAATGTTGAGTATTAGGCTGTTTCCAATTTTTGAGGTTAAAAAACAACACTACCATGAATATCTTTGTGTGTGTGTGTGTGTGTGTGTGTGTGTGTGTGTGTGTATGTTTTAGTATAGGTATGACAGCAGGAGATCTGGCTACATTCTGTTGCCTGTTTTAGATGGGGATAGGACTGCCCCCTTGCCATTATGAGTGACAGCTGTCAGCCAAAGGGAGGGCTGCACTAGAGACTGTCAATCCGGCTCCTGGGAGAAGGGATAACACTCAGCACAGGAATGTTGTAAACACATTACGGAGGTCTTGCAATTCCACTTTGAAATGGAGGAACCTAAAATACAATCCATTTTCAGATGAGGTCGGGTTTGTTCAGGGTGGTATGGCCATAGACAGCAATCCATTTTCAGAGGAAACAGAGGTTTTCAAAAAGCCTTTTGAATGGACTTGACTAGTATTTTGTGATTTTTAAATTAAATTACACATGTTTAAAAATGAGGGATCTAATGAAGTAGAGAATAGAAGTTACTTTGAATGATAAACTAGTGGGAATACTATTCATGAAGTCAGGCAGGCTGACTTCCTTGGTGAGTTCACCAGGGTAACAGGAGGAGTGTTGGAGCTGGAAAAGCAGAATTCTGACACTAGCTGGGCCATATTGGGCAAGTTCCTTGGTGTCTCTGAGCCTCAGATTCCCCACTAACAAAATGAGGTGGATAATGACACTAATATTTCTCACCAGCAGTTTGTTGTTGAGAGGATTTAAACACCAAGGAAGGATTAGTAAATGGCAACTAAGGCTGTGCCTAAGGGATGGCTGAGGCTTGTTCTTAACCCAGAATTCAAAATAGGCCTGCCTGACCTCAGGACAGTGCAACACAGGAGACTCGCACATACAGAACATGGATGTAAAGATGGAGTCCTGGGTTATAGTTTCAGAATCCACTGTAGGGATCTTAAACCTTCTCTCTTCAGGCCTTGAATAAATGATTTAATTTGCACACTGGGCAGTTCAACACTATTGTTTTTTCTTTTTTTGCCCCAGCCTGTGAAAAGGAACGGGGTTGGGCTAAGGCAAGGTTGAAACATTGCATTCCTCTGTCAGAAGCTTAAAAACCCTGCAATCAAACCCGAGGCCCTATTCGGAAACCAGTGTATCCGATGACAGCTTATTATGGAAGGTTCTGAACTTCTAAGAATTCCTTAGTAGGAAACAAACAAAATACAAAGATATCCTCCTAATTTTCTGCAACTGGGAATTTTTGTTTTTTCTTCCTCACTTCTCCCATCCATTCTGCATGTTTGTTAAAATGTAGGCACACAGGGTCCATGGTGTGTGATACTTGGGTGGGCAGAAGGCTAGTTCAGCCGGCCAGCAAGGCAGGCAAGATGTGGTTCAACACACACATTGCTGGGAACTGGAACTTCTCCCTCATTAGTTAAACATGGGCATGAAGTAAAGATTTCTGTGTGTGCCTGTGTGTTTTCAAACGGCAGGTTCGGCGCTTCTAAGTACATAGCATGATAGGAAAGAGAAGCCTGTAATCACCTCTCTTGTCTGGGGTCCTGACGGGCCCACAGCGGGTTTGATTTACATATCTTCAGGCGGGAAACTTGTCATCCAGTCTTCATTCGCCCTTCTCTCTGGGCAGGAAAGAGGTCCATTTTTCCCGCTCCACAGAGGACATTTTATTTTTGCAGTTCTTTGAACTGCCCTCAGAGATCTAAGCACCAGGCTGAAGGCAGCTCTGTGTATCTTTGCAACAGATTAGAACATATTCACAATTTATTTGCTCACAGAACAAATATTTCCCTTGGAATGAGACCGAGGCAGTGGAGCAGGACCAGGCAGGACCAGCCACCAAAGACGGCCCCCAGGCCCCACGCTGGGCCTGCTCAGCGCCTGCACAATTGGTTCCACATAATTGCTTCTCTGCACTCACCTCATTTAGGCCCTATAGACACATATGGGCTGATTAGTTGAGTCATTTATTGATTCAGGAATATTTGTTGAGCCCCAACGATGTACCAAACACTATGCTGGTTACAGAAATAAAGAGAGAAACACATTCTGTCCTCAAGGGTCTCCTAATCAAGTAGGGGAGAGAAGCAGTGTCTGTATGTTAATAAATCAAATCAAGGTGACAAAGATAAGCTTCAGAACCCAGGAGACGAAGTGTTTGAGGTAGGTCATTATTCTGTCTGTGTGTTACGGGGTGTGTGGGCAAGGGTGAGGTGTGTGGGGTGGTGTGGATATGGTGTGTATGGGCCTCTGTGTGTGTAGGTTATGTGTATGTGGTTGTGTGGTGGTGTAGGGGGGAGTGGTGTTCTGCGTATGGCGAGTTGTGTGGTGGTGACAAGTGGTGAATATGTGTGTGGGTATGGTAGTGATGGTCATGGGTGGTGTTTAGTGTGTGTCGTGTGAGAAATGTGTGTGGGTATAGGGATGTGTGTGTGTGTGTGTAGTGGTGATGGTGGTGTTTGTGTGGTGTGGGAGTGTGTGTGTGGTGCAGGAGAGTGTGTGTATGGGAGTGTGTGTGTGGTGACTGGTGGTGAATGTGTGTGTGTAGTGGTGGTGGTGTTTGTGTGGTGTGGGGTGTGTGTGTGTTTGATGGAGGAGAGTGTGTGTGTGTGGTGAGTGGTGGTGGTGAATGTGTGTGTGTGTAGTGGTGATGGTGGTGTTTGTGTGGTGTGTGTGGTGTGGGCTGTGTGTGTGTGGCGAGTGGTGGTGTTGAATGTGTGTGGTGAGTGGTGGTGGTGAATGTGTGTGTGTAGTGGTGATGGTATGTTTGTGTGGTGTGTGTGTTTGTGTAGTGGTGATGGTATGTTTGTGTGGTGTGTGTGTGTGTGGTGAGTGGTGGTGTTGAATGTGTGTAGTGGTGGTGATGGTATGTCTGTGGGGGTGTGTGTGTGTAGTGAGTGGTGGTGGTGAATGTGTAGTGGCGGTGATGGTATGTTTGTGTGGTGTGTGTGTGTGTGTGTGGTGAGTGGTGGTGTTGAATGTGTGTAGTAGTGGTGATGGTATGTCTGTGGGGTGTGTGTGTGTAGTGAGTGGTGGTGTTGAATATGTGTGTGGTGGTGATGGTATGTTTGTGAGTGTGTGTGTGTGGTGAGTGGTGGTGGTGAATGTGTGTGTGTAGTGGTGACGGTATGTTTGTGTGGTGTGGGGGGTGTGTGTGTGGTGAGTGGTGGTGGTGTGTGTGTGTAGTGGTGATGGTATGTTTGTGTGGTGTCGGGGGTGTGTGTGTGGTGAGTGGTGGTGGTGTGTGTGTGTAGTGGTGATGGTATGTTTGTGTGGTGTGTGTGTGTATGTGGTGAGTGGTGGTGTTGAATGTGTGTAGTGGTGGTGATGGTATGTTTGTGTGGTGTGTGTGTGTGTGTGGTGAGTGGTGGTGTTGAATGTGTGTAGTGGTGATGGTATGTTTGTGTGGTGTGTGTGTGTGTGGTGAGTGGTGGTGAATTGTGTGTAGCGGTGATGGTGGTGTTTGTGTGGTGTGTGCTGTGTGTGTGTGTGTGGTGGAGGAGAGTGTGTATGGGAGTATGTGTGTAATGGGTGGTGGTGGTGAATGTGTATGTGGTAGTGATGGGGAGGGTGGTGTGTGTGTGTACACGTATACGTGGGTCCAGACGGAGGCAGAAATGAGGTCTTAGATCTTCCTGACAGCGATGAAGGGGAGGAGTTGTGGTCACAGGGCGTGAGGGGGGACCGAAGGCAGAGGGCTGAGCCTGCAAAGACATGGAGATGAGACAACTCCAGAGGGTATGTGCAAGGGGAGGTGAGTGGTGGGAGGTGAGCTAGGAAGGCATTTTTACTGTTGACCCATACTTTCTAATCAAGACAGTAACAGTTTTGCAGCTGTTCCTTTTCCTATACTCATGTGAGGATTTTGGGTTAGAATTGCTGTGTTCTTCTCCGCGGGCCAAAGCTCACTAGCGCTGGGGCCTCCATTCTGGGAAGGGCCCTGTAGGTGAATCTCTGAGCGTTTACTAGGCTCCTTTTCTACCTGGGCTGCTGCACTCAGAACAGTTCTTAGAGTTTCCAGCCTCCTGAGCTCGCAGAATAGCAAAGGTGGGTTCTATTGGACTTGGGGCAGAGGAGGTTTAAATGTGACGATCCCTGAGGCAAATGTTAGAAAAAAGGGCAGTGCGGCAGTGCAGGGGATCTCCAGCTCTCTCACAATGCATGGCTGCCCTGGCTAGATCTGCGCTGTGTGGAGCTGTTTAAAGAACGAACAAGGGGCCAGGCACGGTGGCTCATGCCTGTAATCCCAGCACTTTGGGAGGCCAAGGCGGGAAAGATCACCTGAGGTCAGGAGTTTGAGACCAGCCTGGCCAATGTGGTAAAACCGCGTCTCTACTAAAAATACAAAAAGCAGCTCGGCTTGGTGACGCATGCCTGTAATCCCAGCTACTCGGGAGGCTGAGGCAGGAGAATCACTTGAACCAGGGAGGCGGAGGTTGCAACGAGCCGAGATTGCGCCATAGCACTCCAGCCTGGGCGATAAGAGCGAGATTCTGTCTCAGAAAAGAAAACAACAACAACAACAAGCGAATAAGGAGGCAGATGACAGGAGCTGGCTTTCTTCCTGAACTTTTGGTTTGCTTTTTATTACTTTCCCCTTACTGGATAGGGTCAAAGCTGCCTCATGATTAAGTTGGCCAGATAAGAATGATTTATTTCCATTTTACTAGACAGGGACTGGAAACCCTTACAGAAAGTCTAAAGTTTGCAAGATACTGGTCATATTGTCTCAGCTCATTTTCGTGGTTACCTGCGAGGTAAATGTTTTCTGGTATCATCCCCATTTTACAAATGGGGAAATTAGGGCTAAGAGAGGTAAAGTCACTGGGACAAAACCACTCAATCTCTTCCGTGAGTTCCTCATTACGGATCATCTCACTGAAATTTGAACCCAAGTCTGTTTGGCACCAAAGACCATGTTTTTTTCATAATGCTTCCTGAAGTTTATGAGGCAGCATGGTTTGGCTAAATGATGGTGTTTCTTTTTTTTTTTTTTGAGATGGAGTTTTGCTCTTGTTGCCCAGGCTGGAGTGCAGTGGCACAATCTCAGCTCACTGCAACCTCCGCCTCCTGGGTTCAAGTGATTCTCATGCCTCAGCCTCCCGAATAGCTGGGATTACAGGCATATGCCACCACGCCCAGCTAATTTTGTATTTTTAGTAGACACAGGGTTTCTCCATGTTGATCAGTCTGGTCTTGAACTCCTGACCTCAGGCGATCCACCCGCCTTGGCCTCACAAGGTGCTGGGATTACAGGCGTGAGCCACCGTGACTGGCCGATGGTGGGTTTTATCATTACATAGGAATGGGTTTAAACCCAAGTTCTCCTCTGTGCTGGTTAGGTACGTGACCTTGCATTCTTTCCTTCCTTGCTCCCTTGTGAAGTGTTAATTGAGGCCTATTATATCCCTGTCAAGCACTCTGCTGGGGTCTGGGAACATAGCAGCTAACTTCACAGTCCTTGCCCTTCCAGGGCTTCCAGTCGGATGAATAATTCAGACAATGAAATAGGCAAGTACAATGAAGTTTGAGAAGTGCTATGATGGGAAGCCTCAGGTACTCTCTGTCCAATACAATGGCTACTAACCACAGCCCAGTGCTATCAGTATAAAATGCCTGCAGGATTTTGAAGACCTAGTGCAATAATATAATGTTAAGCACTTCATTAATAATGTCTTATATTGATTACATGTTGAAATGATTATTTATGGGATTTGCTGAGTTTAAAACTACTTTATTCAAATTCAAATTGATTTCACCTGTTCCTTTTTAGGTCTTTGTATGTAGCTATTAGAAAATTTAAACTTAGGCCGGGCATAGTGGCTCATGCCTATAATCTCAGCACTTTGGGAGGCTGAGGCAGGTGGATCATTTGAGGTCTGGAGTTTGAGACTAGCCTGACCAACATGGAGAGACCTCATCTCTACTAAAAATACAAAAAAATTAGCCAGGTGTGGTAGCGCATGCCTGTAGTCCCAGATACTCAGGAGGATGAGGCAGGAGAATTGCTTGAACACGGGAGATGGAGGTTGCAATGAGCCGAGATCACACCACTGCCCTCCAGCCTGGGTGACAGAGTGAGACTCTATCTCAAAAAAAAAAAAAAAAAAAGAAAAAGAAAAAACAAAATTTAAACTTACATACGTGGCTCACATTGTATTTCTAAGGGACAGCGCTGCTGTGGAAGAATAAAGGCATGCAGATATTTCCTATCTTAATGCAGCAATCAAAGAACATTTATCCTGTGACCTCCCCAGGAAGGCACACAAGAGATGCTTAACGAGTAGGAGCTCTTCTCCCTCCACACATGGTTTAAGAGGCTTTTGTTTATTGTGGAACCCTCAGTCCTCTGGTACTGTGGAGAAGTTATCAGGTGACATGGCTGCAGAGCTTGTTCAGTCCCCTCGAGGATTCCTTTGGATCCTGTATCTTGAGAAGTAGCTGTCGTAACCCATCTCCCCCATGCCCCCTGAAAAACCCATAGCTGACAGTCAGATGAAATAAATGTTGCTTGTTGCCATGGCCCCTAGGTATCTATGCTTTTCTTTATTTTAGCAAAAGGAAGTCATGTTAAATATTTCAGTCTGATTTTCAATATCTTTATTGGATTGAAAAAGACAAGGCACATTAGGTTAATGATAAGGCCTTATCTGCCCATTAGATTCATAGAACTGGGAAGGGTCTTGGGAACTGACTAGTCCCACTTCTGACCCTCCTTCTCAGAAAGTGAAGCTGAGAGAGGCTAAGGGGCTTGCCTAGGGTAACAGAGCCAACCAAGGTGCTCAGCGACTGGAACCCAGTCTTTCCATCCCCCGCTTCCACATGCAACCGTCATTCCACACTGCCTGTTCTATTCTGAGATGCTCCCTTTTCTGCTCCTACCTCCCAAAGTCTCCTCCTGTTTGTTCCCATCCTCTTCTGCTGCCTTCTCTCTCTCTCTGACCCAGTGTCTTGTCTTTAATATAACAGGCAACAGAAACAGGTGTCAAAAAGAGACAGGCGCTGGGCGTGGTGGCTCACGTCTGTAATCCCAGCACTTTGGGAGGCTGAGGCAGGTGGATCACGAGGTCAGGAGATCAAGACCATCTTGGCCATGGTGAAATCTGTCTCTACTAAAAATACAAAAATTAGCTGGGTATGGTGGCACGTGCCTGTAGTTCCAGCTACTTGGGAGGTTAAGGCAAGAGAATAGCTTGAACCAGGGAGTCAGAGGTTGCAGTGAGCCAAAATCGCACCACTGCACTCCAGCCTGGCAATAGAGCAAGACTCCATCTCAAAAAAAAAAAAAAAAAAAAAAAGGACACCAACAAATGAAGCCAGGGAGATTTTCGGTGGCCTTGTCAGTGGTTCAGGGCTGGGCGCGGTGGCTCATGCCTGTAATCCCAACACTTTGGGAAGCTGAGGCGGGTGGATCACCTGAGGTCAGGAGTTCGAGACCAGCCTGGCCAACATGGTGAAACACTGTCTCTACTAAAAATACAAAAAATTAGCTGGGCGTGGTGGCCGGTGCCTGTAATACCAGCTACGAAGGAGGCTGAAGCAGGAGAATTGCCTGAACCCGGAAGGTGGATGTTTCAGTGAGCTGAGAGCATGTCATTGCACTCCAGCCTGGGCAACAAGAGCAAAAGTCTCAATAAATAAATACATAAATAAATAATCATTGTTTAGGTGAAAAGGCAGCCTGGGTGTGTTTGGAGGAGCATAGATTTGGAATCACAGGCTCAGGGCTTGAGGGCTGGCCATGAGGCCTTGGAAAACCATAGTTTCCTCCTGTTTAATCAACTTCACTGGGTTGTCATGAGGGGCAAATAGGACCATGTTTCTGAAAAGGTTTTGTCATCTCTGAGACGTCATACGAGTGGTGGTTATTATCATTCACACGATGCTAGGAGATGTTGTTGGCTGTGACAGCAGGATGAAATAGCAGAGTGATATGGTTGCCAAAGAAAGCTAATGTGGTATCGAGAGTAAGGGACGCGACTCTCCACTTGACCATCCGTTTCTGGGACACTATGCTGTGTTCAGTTCCGGGAATTGCCTTTTAAAAGGGACTTTGGCAAACTGTTGTTGTTCCAGAGAAAATCGCAAGAATAGCTTAGGGTTTGAGAGTTATGACATATAAGGGATGATTTAAGGATTTGGAGGATGTTTAGTCTGGAGGAAAAAAAATAAAGACTTAGCTAGAATGAGGTAGGTCTTTCCAAATATCTGCAGGTTGTCCTGCGGAAGAGAGGAAAGATTCATTCTGTGTTGCTAGTGGCCAAGCCAGGGCCCAATGATGGGTGTTAATAGGAGGCAGATCTGGGTGCCATCGGAGCCTATCTAAAACTCAGAAAGTTGTTCCCAGATGAACTTCCTGGGAAAGTAGTGAGCTGTCCATAAGTGGAAGTGTTCAAGCAAAAGGGGCTGTTTATGGGCACAGGGTGCTATGAAGAGAATTCCTGCTCTGGCTGAGAGGTTGAACCAAGTGTTCTCTGTGATCCCTCCAATTCTGAGACCACGATTATCTCCTTCTGCTCTCTCAGATCTTTCTTGCTGATCTGCTTCCCTCACCGTTTTTGATGTCTTTGTTGACTATCTGCTCCTTCTGAGAATGCTTTAGCGTTTTAGATTCAGAAATATTTCTGTAATCGTTGATAGTCCAGTGTAACGGAAAGTAGGAAGGAGGAACATTTAAGAACAAAGGCAGTGTTGTTACTTTGATGGACACACAGTAACCTGTTAAGTGGGGGTAGAAGCAGAAACATGGTGGTGTGTGTTTGGGAGTCTTGTAAATACTACAGCAAACGAATAGGCATCCCTTATTCTTAGCTATAGTTTAAAATGCAAGCACAACTGCTAAAGGCCTTTGTTCTTGAATGGACCAGCATTCTCCTTGTTTATACAATTCTTTTGTTAGCTACAGAGATTCAAGAAAATTCTCACTATAAGAATTCTAGATCATAAACTGCTTTCCAGACTCATAATTTAAGTGCTTTGCTGATTTGGTTATATCAAATTCTGTACAGGAGGTGTTTTCATGATTTCTCAACTTCAGAAAAGCCATTTTCTTGAAAATATTTTTTCACGCATAGTTAGTGTTGCAGCTGGGAGAGTAAGAGGCTAGCTGAATCTCTACAGTTGAGTGGGCAGCTGAGCTATTTCCAGGATTTTGTTCTGCCCCCAAGTAGCAATTATGCATCTGTCTCACAGTGCTCCACCTCAGACATCCCAACCGTCATTTCAGAAACCTCCACCTAGACTCTAAGGCACAAAATAGCACTCAGCAGATCCAGGTGGAAGGAGGAGGGAATGGGTAGGAACATTTTGGTCACGTTCCCTGAGGTGAGAGTGTTTGCCCAGCCCTGAGAATGACAGCAGAGACATGGAGAAAACTGTGGATCAGGATGTGAGTTCCAATACTTTGGGAGCCTTGTTGGTCCACTGTGGCAGGAAGAGCCTGGAGAGACAACAGTAATGGTTCTTCAAATCCGGGAGACTGGCCAGTTGGGCCAGACTGGGCAGGGTGGTGGGGTGTTGAAGAGGCAGCAACAATCTGTAGGAGCTGCAGCGTCCGTGGTCATCCTCTGAGACTGCTGCCCTATTGCAGACCCAGTCTGAGGCTGCTGTGTTGAACCCACGTCCTGTTGCCTTAGCTCCACCTCAGTGTGCCCTTGAACCCTGGGCTCAGGACAGCCTCAACCTGGAGACCAGCAGGTGGATTTGCTCTTGGATCTACATTCTGGACAGAGGGACCAGCCAACTCTGATTGGAGCCCACAGCCTTACTCCCCACTCATTCTTTTTTTTTTTTTTTTTGAGACAGAGTTTTGCAATGTCACCCAGGCTAGAGTGCAGTGGCATGATCTAGGCTCACTGCAACCTCCGCCTCCAGGGTTTAAGCGATTCTCTTGCCTCAGCCTGCTGAGCAGCTGGGATTACAGGTGCCCACCACCACGCCTGGCTAATGTTTGTATTTTTAGTAGAGATGGAGTTTCATCATGTTTGCCAGGCTGGTGTCAAACTCCTGACCTCCCGCCTCAGCCTCCCAAAATGCTGGGATTACAGGCACGAGCCACCACGCCTGGCCCCCACTCATTCTTTTATTCCAGACCTGCTTCCTCACCAGTCTCTTATGTCTAGGGGTGCTCTTCTATAAGCTTTGGTTTCTGAGCTTATAGAAGTCTGGGAAAATGGAGTCTGGGAATGGAAGGGACTTCTTACCAAGTCATTTTAAAACCCTGACTTGTCTCTGTCCTTCCAAAGTAGTCCTACTTTCCCTGAATGGAGTGATGCAATGGTTCTCAAACTTCTGTGGGAATGAGACAGCCCCAGCTTTTAAAATATCAGATGTCAGAGGTCCATTCTCAGAGATCGTGATGAGGGAGATCCAGTTGGCCCCCGGGAATCTGGAACCCAGGTGTTTCTGATGTAAGCAGTCCCTGGGCCATACTTAGAGAAACATTAGAGGAAAGAACATGAATTTTGGGGTCTGAGAGAGACAGAACTGGGTTACTTACTGTGTTATGTATTGAGCAAGTTAATCACCATTTTTGAGCTTCCTGTTTTCATCATGTATAAAATGCTGACCACGTCTCAGGGGAGATGTCAGTGTGAAGATGTACATAAAGTGTTTAGCTGGGGCTTTTTAAAAATTTTATTTTACTTTAAGTTCTGGGATACATGTGCAGAATGTGCAGGCTTGTTACATAGGTATACATGTGCCATGGTGGTTTGCTGCACCTATCAACCCATCATCTAGGTTTTAAGCCCCACAGACATTAGGTATTTGTCCTAATGCTCTCCCTCTCCTTGTCCCCCACCACTCAACAGGCCCCGATGTGTGATATTCCCCTCCCTGTGTCCACGTGTTCTCATTGTTCAGCTTGCTGGGGCTTATTAAATAGGGCTTTTGGCTCTCTCTCCCCCTCCTTCAGCACCAGGGAATTGGCAACAGAGAATTTTAACCCCTCCTAGACATGACACATTAGTGGTGCCTTTCTAGCAGCGTGCACCTGTGGAATGGTCACAGAAGTGTCTGGAGGAGCACACACATCCCCAGTGCTCTGTGCCTGGACAGCCAATCCTGATTTCACAAGCAATGGCATGAAAACAAATGACCAGGAGGTCAGAGGTCAGCCACTTGCTGTCATTTTTATTTGCAGTAAACCACAGAGTCAGAACATACACAATATACAGTGCGTTGCAGAGCAAGTCCATGGCACTCTATGCAGGTGGATGAGCAGGCTCGAGCAGGCGACCACTGTTACAGAATAACACGTCTAGGGTGGGGGAGGCAGTGGAAGTGGAAGAGCAAGGAAGGAAGGATCTGGATCCTGGTCCTGTGCTTCTAGTTAGCTACTGCCCCAGTCATGGCTGGTAAACTCTGCATTTCTGCACGGCAGTTGAGGTGTGCTAGGACCTTTAGCTTCAACCTGTGCCCAGGGTCATCCCTAAACACTGAGGTTTAGCTGAGTTTTGTAAGTGGAAGCAGTGGGACTGATTCTCTCCCAGCACACTGGCAATTCAAGAGGGCAAAAGAGGTTTGATACATGGAAGGGAAAATACTTACATTTCAGGGTTCATGTATATATCTGTGTCAGTGTATGTGTATGGGTGTGTGTAGAGGTGGAGAGTTTACCTAAGCATTTCTTTGTAGTGTTTCTTTCATGTTGGACACCTCCCATCCCCAAAACTGACTGATTTCTGAGCATGATCAATCATTGAGGGAAGGAAAGTAGATTCTTGGCAGAGGGGCTAGGAGTTGCCCTCCTGGGTCAGCAAGGCTTGGAGAAGCCTTGGGCCTGGTGGGAGCCCCATGAGGACAAAGACCCTACCTCCTCTCTTATGGCTGTGGCATTTACCCAAGGTGAAGCAAGATCGCTACAGCAGGAAGGTCTTTAGAGCACCACCTTGTTTGACAGATAGAGAAAAACAGGTCCCAGAAGCCTATAGGATGTGTGTCCAAGACCATGTAAATGAGACAGGACTGAAGCCCACTCCCTGTGCCGCTCTTGTTTTCCCAGGCAGGGTTTTAGGCCTTATCCTAACATGGGATGTGGAATGATTCCCTTCCACAGCAGCCTCTATGGAGTATTTGCCAGACTTCCCCAAGATAGAAGGTTCTTACTTGTTTTCTACAGAGAGAGAAAATCATCCATCAGAAACCCCTTAGCAAGTGGCTTCTTGGAATTATGACTACTTGCTAATAATAACACTTTCTCTGAGATACCCACCGAACTTTGAGGTTGACGGTACAGAGAAGCATAAAAGCATAAAACTTCTTCCCATTCTATGGAAGAGGACAGCTGTGCTGTAAGCTGGGTCAGCAACTTGCTGTGAATCCTCTTCTCTTTAGTTGAGTTGTCTGCCTCTTGCCATCTGAAGGAGGAAGCAAGAAAATGTGGCAGGTTTTGAAATCTGCCTTCTTGTTGAGTGACCTACACATTAGACCACATTGTCTCTATTAAGACTGTAGACTACCTCGGCAGGTTAGCACAGACCAAAAAGGGTAGCATCTGGAGCATCAGGCCCTGTCTAGGTGAACACCTGCCTTGCCTCCTATCCAGGGTCCTGGGAGAGTTGCTTTGAAGAAATTTTTTTATGTGCTGATGGAAGAACCAGTACTGAATGACCGCCATTCGTTATTCAACTATAATCAACAGAGATAGACTTTGTGCTATGCAGGCTGCCAACTCTGCATAAAAGGTTGGACTTGATAACATCTAAGGAAGGGCCTTTCCAACCTAAGGGGGCTATGATTTTAGAATTCCTTGCTTCGTGGACTTTTCATGTTAATTGAGATAGTTTGCTAGAAACTGTGAGTCCAGTAGGGTTGTGCTTGTTGGTTTTTGCTTATTTGTTCTGTCTTTGTTGATTTTACAGAAGCCCAATCCACCTAACTGCCATAGCCTCTAGCCCATTCTGTGTTCCTGAATCTGTTTTTACACTGAAACTATGATCGTTGTGGTCTGGGATGTTCCACTATGTCATTGTGGGTTAAACTTCCTAACAGTTCTCTCTCACAAAGGTGCTTTATGTCTGTGATGAGACTCAAGAGGTGAAGAGAAAAAGGAGAGTAGTATTAAACGGAGAGGTTTAAGTTAGACATTGAGGCCATTTTTTTAATGGAAGAAGTTGTGAGACGCTGGAGTGCATCCTGACATTGGGCTTGGAGTATGCCCTCTGATCTTTCCTGGGCCTTTTAAGCACAGGTTTGCCTGGAGGTAACAAAGTGGGCAGATGGCCCCTTAAAACCCTTTTCTAATCCTCTGATTTTATGTATGAACATTCTAAAAATAGAACCATGCTGGGGTGGGGAAGGGTGCAGAGAGTGAAGAAAAATATCATGAGAATAACAGAAAAAAAGCAGAAGAAGTAGGCTCGGGGTATGGGTAGAGGTTGAGAAAAGAAGAATGTGATGGGAAAAGATGGAGAAAAAGTAAGAGAACTGCATTGTGACATATTAAGAGATTAGGGTGCAGTCCCTGACAGATCGATATTCGTATTTATTTATTTATTTTTTGAGACGGAGTCTCTCTCTGTTGCTCAGGCTTGAGTGCAGTGGCAAGATCTCGGCTCACTGCAACCTCTGCCTCTTGGGCTCAGACGATTCTCCTGCCTCAGCCTCCTGAGTAGCTGGGATTACAGGCACACATCACCACACCCAGCTAATTTTTGTATTTTTAGTAGAGATGGTATTTTACTATGTTGGCCAGGCTGGTCTTGAACTCCTGACCTCAGGTAATCCTCCTGCCTCAGCCTCCCAAAGTGCTAGGATTACAGGCATGAGCCACTGTGCCCAGCCCAAATCGACATTCTTTTTTTTTTTTTTTTTGAGATGGAATCTCCCTCTGTCACCCAGGCTGGAGTGCAGTGGTGCGATCTCAGCTCACTGCAAGCTCCACCTCCCAGGTTCACTCCATTCTCCTGCCTCAGCCTATCATAGTTGGGATTACAGGCGTGTGTCACCACACCCAGCTAATTTTTGCATTTTTAGTAGAGATGGGGTTTCACCATGTTGGCCAGGCTGGTCTTGAACACTTGACCTCAGGTGATCCTCTCACCTCAGCCTCCCAAAGTGCTAGGATTACAGGCATGAGCCACCGCACCCAGCCCAGATAGACATTCTTTAAAAACAACATATTTACTGATGAATCCATTAGTAAGTGTGTGAATCACCCTATCCAGCTCTATTTTACATGTGGGGAAAGTGAGCTGTAAAATGACTTGCCTAGGTCCCTACTGCCAGTCGGTATCAAGGGAGTCACCGGAGGTGGCCTTGCGGGAGAAGTCCAATGCTGAGCAGAGGAGGCAGAGCACATTTCCCCAGCTCAGGATGTGTGGATAGGAAGTGCCCTCAGGACGCGTGCCTTCGTGCTCAGGAAAGAGAATGAGAATGGGCACAGCTAAGGCCTGCGTCTTCCTTCCCTGGCCCTGCCTCAGAGCCCCAGGCTCGGAGTGACTGAGGCGGCAGAAGGGAGCTGGACACTGCAAAGGGTCTCACGCCTTGCCTTGCCTTGGCCTTGGCCTTGCCTTGCCTTGCCTTGCCTTGCCTTTCGTCAGTGGCAGTAGGAGAACCAAATCCTGTCATACAACCGTCCCTTCTCCTCTTGGGAGCCATGCAAAATATCCACTGAATTTGGAAGTTGGGCTCGTGAATGGCTTTTCCTTGCTTTTTCTCTTTCCTCGTTTCTCTGAGTTCCTGAGTGCAGTTTCCAGAAGTTTCTTTCCTCCTTTAAGAAAATGGAGTCTGGTGGGTGGATCACGAGGTCAGGCGATCGAGACACATCCTGGTAACATGGGAAATCCGTCTCTACCTAAAAAATACAAAAAACTAGCCAGGCGATGGTGGCGGGCGCCTGTAGTCCCAGCTACTCGGGAGGCTGAGGCAGGAGTAATGGCGTAAACCCGGGAGGCGGAGCTTGCAGTGAGCTGAGATCCGGCCACTGCACTCCAGCCCGGGCCGACAGAGCGAGACTCCATCTCAAAAAAAAAAAAAAAAAAAAAAAAGAAAGAAAAATGGAGTCTGGGAATGGATGGGACTTCTCACCAAGTCAGTCGGAGGCAGGATGGATTTCTTGCAGATGACCTACTTTTAAGACTATCTGACAGATTTCCCTGAATGTCCTTTTATTTCCCCTTTGGGGGAAGATGGGAACTCTCATTGATTAGGTTGGTGCGAAGGTATTTGCGGTTTTGCCATTAAAAATATAAGCAAAACAGCAATTACTTTTGCTCCAACCTAATATTTTGTCTCTCCTTCTGCCCTAGTCCCTGCTCACAAACATCTCAGAAGGGACCTTCGAGCTGGAGTCCTCCGAAATGTCACAGAGGTGTGGCCCCCAGCTCCCACTCTGTTTCCATCCTTGCTCCCCTGTGGTGACCCACAGCAGTGTGGCCCCATCACAGAAAACAGCCAAGTGAAGGCGGCTCAGCACACTCAAGTGAGCTTTGGCTTTTGAATTCTTACTTTCCCCCTTAGGAAGCTGGGCCACTTTTAATCAGTGGGAAATAGGAAGAAACTTTGTGCTTCCTCTTCCCTACTACAAAACAACTGATGAACAGTAGTACAAATAGGCCTGTCTGTTCTGAGGAGATAGAGAAACAAAAAATCATGTTGCCTAGGCAAGGCAAGCGCAAGTGTGCAGAGACCTAGCCCAGCATCCGTCTCTGGGAACGCCTGCCAAGAGCTCTTATATAAGCTGCAGTGAGCTCATGTGTTTGATCAGCAGATCCTGGGCTTCAGGGCCAGGGGTTAGGCTGGAGGAGGGAGCTTAGAAGAGGCTGTGTTCTTCCAAAGAGGGGGCGATCTGGGAAGAAAACATGTTCCTATACTCAGAGTGATGGAGGCAATTTTCATCTCTGTGCCAGTCAACATAGACTTCCATTTCTCGTGGTGTCAATATCAGGAGAAGAGAAGGTGATGTTTGGTGTTATGAACTCCATGGTGTGAGGAAAGGGGTGGCGAAGGGAGGGGTGGTGTTTAATGATTCAAAGGCGGGCAGATGTGCACTTGGGGTATGGATAAGAAAGTTTTCCTCTTGATGTGTAGGAAGTCAGGTAGGTGCCCATTTAGCTCCACCATGCGCAGGCTGGGAATCTATCAGGCCTTGGTTTCTAGTTGTTGCTTCTCCCTTAGGCTGTGCTTAAAATGGGAAACTCATTTTGTTCATTGACTGAGACAGGCTGAATATTCTGACACCTGCTATCACTCATTTTTGCCTACTTTTCTTTTGTTTGGCAGAATCACTGAGCTGGTAGACATTTGCAAGCAAACTCACCACCTACCTTGCCCACCATCTTGTCCGGAACGTGTGCAGTCAGCCCACCCTGATCCCAGCAGCTAAGCACAGAGCAAGTGGAATGATACCTGCTTTCCATACATTTTGCCTATTGAAAATTATCTCTCACCCTGCGTAAATGAGCCAAGCTTTTCAACCAGGCTTCCCAGATGTTCTCTCGGGGGTTGACACACTTCCAGATCAGTCCTGCCCTAGTGGAGGGGGGTATCTGAACATCACAGCAGCCTACCCCCTCCCTGAGTCTAGCTTCCTATTATTCACATGATGCGGTAATAACTATAACTGTTCTTTAGCTGAACAGATAAATCTGCAGACATGATGTTCTATTGTTTTACCTGTTCAAAATAATGTGCCCAGCCACTCTGTAACTACTAATGCTTTAAACAGTTTTTATTTCAGAATTAAGAACATGCATTTTCAGGTGAATTTCTTTTCTTTTCTTTCTTTCTTTCTTTCTTTTTTTTTTTGAGACGGAGTTTTGCTCTCAGGCTGGAGTGCAGTGGCACGATCTCGGCTCACTGCAACCTCTCCTCCTGGGTTCAAGGGATTCTCCTGCCTCAGCCTCCTGAGGAGCTGGGATTACAGACGCGTGCCACCATGCCCAGCTAATTTTTTTGTGTTTTTTTTTCAGTAGAGACGGGGTTTCACCATATTGGGGCCAGGTTGGTCTCGGACTCCTGACCTCAAGTGATCCGCCTGCCTTGGCCTCCCAAAGTGCTGGGATTACAGGCGTGAGCCACCGCGCCCTGCCTTTCAGGTGAATTTCTAACTCCTCCAAGTGTTTTGCATTTTCTCTTTGGCGTCATTAGTGCTTACAACACTTTCCAATTTAGTGTCTTTTGAGAATTTAGTTCATGGGCTGTTTGCTTTCCTGTTTCCAGAAGAATCAGAAATGTTTCAAATACAGCTAAGACCGTCTTTGGTTCCACCCAACACTTTCTCCTCATGAGTGATGGTAAATGTCCTCATGAATTTCTGCTTGGGAACAACTGGACTCAGTCAGTTGAGAAATGACAGAGCCCATATGCACAACACCTTGAAGCCGTCCTTCAGCAATGCGGATGATACACACAACCTTCAACACTTCAGAGAGAATCCTCCGTGATGATGTTGGCTCAAGTATTTTGGTGTAAGATGTCATGATAGCTATAACTTACTCATAACAAATCCAGCCAGAAAAAGATGAAACAGGGCAAAATGTTAACAACTGTTAAATCTAAGTGATGGGCACTTGGTTGCTCATTATACTCATGGCTGCAGTTTTTTTGTATGTTTGAGCATTTTCATCATAAAAAGAATTTATTCCCAGATGTTCAAATTTCAGGAGGCATATTTAACCTGTGGGGGCTTCGGGAGGCTGACAGGCAGCAGATGGGAGGCAGGAATTGCTTAGTTCTCCTAGGTCTATTATCATTACCTTAATGTCTGCTAGTAGCAGAGTACGACAATAGCAAACCCCAAACAGCAATTCCGTGACACCCTCTGTTATTAACACCTTCCATGCAAGTATGGTTCTCTCAGTTAAAAGATGTAGTTCTCAATCCCTTTACCTCAAGGATGTTGGGGAGAGAGGAAATATTCACCAGGGAAACTTTTCTTTTCTTGAAGATCATGCCATTTTCTGGTAACCAATTGGTACCAGTTTTCTTAAAGAAATAAAAAACACAAAAAAATTTCATTCATTACTTTGAAAGTACTGTTGTTTAGTCCCTCAACAGAAAATGCAAACTTTCTGGAATCTTATTCCAGATTGCCAGTTATATTGCGGGGTTTTAAAATTCATTTCAATTTCTATTTTCTAGGGTACAAATACATTATTATTTTTGTTATTCCTCACCTTGTAATTCCTCTTAAGATTTCATTTTACAAAGAGTTTTGCTTTTTGGAGAGTTAAAAATGCTCAATTTTTTTTGCATCACTCTAGGCAGTATATATATATATTTTTTTGTAAAAGTGTTTTTTAATCTTGGTAAAATAATAAAATTATATTTCACAATTTGCACAGAGTCTGACTAAAGGGCAGAGGCATATTACCCTCGGAGTTTAGAATAAAGCCAGATTTTCAGGCCCAGTTCCACTGTAGAGTTAGTATGCACTGCAGTCTCAAACATTTTCTTGTTCCCTCTAAAGCTAGGGCCAATTTCATTTCAAATGGAGGTTAGAGTAAAAAAATCACTTTTGTGTTTTACCACCTTCTCTAGGCAGTATTTTTTATCCCAAATTATGATTCACCCGAAAGGTTTTTAAAAGGCCACTTCAAATCTCCACTCCACCTTTAGAGATGTTACTGAATTCTGATATTTGACTACCTGACCTTATTTCTTTTGCCCCGATCTTTACTATGGTCTCTGCATATCTTTTAGTAGCATTTAATACTGTGTGAATACTGTGATCTGGCTGAGTTCTTCATGAGGTATCCACCGTTGTCCATCCTTCTCAAGTAGTGCTTTAGGATATTGCCCAGCTGGTGCCTAGGAGCAAGGACCTGGGAAGGTAGGAGGAGGTTGACATGGACCTCCTGCTGCTCAGGGCTGCTGCCCCACCTCAGTGCGCCCCTGCATCCAGCCACATGAATGCTATTTCCACTCCAGCTCTGCGGAAGAGGGAGGAGAGGGACTTGGGTTTCCAGTCTGAGAAGGGAGTAAGTCCTACACAGGGGATTAGTTTTGGGGTAGTAAATCCCTGTCCATTCCTGCGGCTCGGAGGAATTGGTAATGGCACTGCAGGCACAAACGTGGACTTTGAAGGCAGGTACTGACAGGTCTGACTCCTGGATCTGTCACTGTGAGCTTTGCTCTGTTTCTCAGTTTTCCTCACTTGTCAAATAGAGAACCATATAGGTTTTTGTGAAGTTCCAAAGGGGTCATAAAAATAGTAAGCTTTGGACTAGATAATAAATGATGTTGTTATTTAGTAACAATTTCATTAATACCTGGGGATTTCTATTTTATCATTTACTCGGCTTTAGGCTTCAAATTTTTTTTGAGGATTTCTCAGTTCTTCCTTCTATTTTTGGGCTATAGTGTTCATGCCCACCTCCCTTGCCCAAATCAATCTGCCAAAAAATCCAGTTCTCTATCTCTTTTCATCTTATGAATCTGAATCTTATTATGCTGATCTCTTACTATGTTGTAACTCTACTTCTGTGCTGCCCTTTTATTCTTTGTCAGTTCTGACCTTATCTCTAAGAAGTGAATTGCAAATATTTCTGTCTTTCTGTCCAAGTCGAATTTCATATTTTCTGAATCACGTAGCTGCCCTCCATGTGACCTAGAAAGCCCTTTGATGATCCATATTTAGCTGTATCCATCACTCAACAGATGTCTGGGTAGTTAAAGTCCCCCATGAGCTCCCTCTACATCCTGTGGTTTCAAGTTCCTGAGTTGTTAGTTAAAAAGCTTTCATCCCCCTGCCCCTCACCCATTCCAGAGTAGAAGTACAGATACCCACTTTAGCTGTTCATTCATTTATTCATTTGACAAATATTTACTCATTACCTACTGCATGCTTGATACTGCATTAGATGTTATCCTCTTTGTTCCAAATTGCATTTGCTTAATCTGACCCATTTAGAGTAGTCCTCCAGGTTTTCTGATTTCTCTGGAATCAGCATTGAGCATCCAATTAAGCCGTCTCTTCTACCTGCAGGGTTTCCTGACCCCTGGGAGACTTGGAAGCTTAATCGTAAACTCTGATGTCTTGCTATAATGTACCTGCTATTCCATGCACAGATTTCAGACTTACAAAGGTTCACCACAGCTCTATCTAGGGGAGTTTAGTTCGCAGATGAGGTTGCAAGGCTCTGCTTGTCGTCCTGCACCTTGGACATGAAGAATGAAGTGGCAGCAAGGGTAGAACGCCTAGCAAGTTAAGTAGCTAATTTCCAAAACCCCTTGGTTTTCTGTGTCCCTGGTTTCCCACAGAGATGCCTATGAGGAAAGATGCTTCTCTGCTTTTTGAGCTCTCTGGATCTTCCCATTAGATAGCATCTCTTGGCATCTGAAAGGCAGCTTGCCATTCTGTTCTCCTGTGGAACACAGATGGCCCAGCCCACGCCTATCACTAATGAGGATTGCATACAGAGCCTCCTTGCTGGAGGCTCCCTTCAGCAACCCCAGTGCTCCTTCCCGTTGCTGGCCAGTCACTGTTGACCATGGCATTTAAATCTGAGAAGGCTCTTTGCTGCTCTCCCACTCACAGAGCTGAACAAAAAAATCTATTAGGTGTAAGTTCTGGGAAATGAGTTGCATTCAGCTAGAACATGAAGACATTGAGGATTGAGGAAGGGATGGCTGCTGATTTGATTGCCAGGGTTTTGGGATTCAGCTGTCCATGGAGGCTGTTGAGTTTAAATATGAACAAGCACTGGAAGTTCTTCAGTAGGAACATGATTAGCTAGTTATACAGAGGTTAAACAGATGGGATATCAATTTGTCAATGTCATATTATTTCAAGTAGAATACTAGTATGATTGGAAACAATTAGAATATAATTTTAAAGGCACTAAAATATAGTGGAAAAAGCGTAGATTTTCTTTCTCTTTTTTCTTTTCTTTCTTTCTTTCTTTCTTTTTTTTTTGAGACGGGATTTTCATTCTTTCACCCAGGCTGAAGTGCAGTGGCACGATCTTGGCTCACTGCAACCTCTGCCTACCAGATTCAAGCGATTCTCCTGCCTTAGCCTCCCAAGTAGCTGGGATTACAGGTGTGTGCCACCACACCTGGCTAATTTTGTATTTTTGGTAGAGACGGGGTTTCACCATGTTGGCCAGACTGGTCTCAAACTCCTGAACTGAGGTGATCCACCCACCTCGGCCTCCCAAAGTGCTGGCATTGAAGGAGTGAACCACTGCGCCTGTCTGAGCATAGATTTTCATATGAGACAGACCCGTGTCAAGTCCTAGTTCTATCACTTGCTATCTGTTGGACAAAGTACTTCACTTTTCTATGCATGAATTTCTATATCTGTAAAAATGTACAATGCCAATATCTTAGGCTGCTCTGAAGATCAAAAGGGAAAGTACATGAAAAGACCTTGACACCGTGCCTGGCACCTAGTAAGCAATGAATGGAAATTTCCTTTCTTTTTTTTGAGACAGAGTATTGCTCTGTCACCCAGGTTGGAGTGCAGTGGTGCGATCACGGCTCACTGCAACCTTCCACTCCTGGGTTCAAGCGATTCTCCTGCCTCAGCCTCCTGAGTAGCTGGGATTACAGGCATGCACCACCAAGCCCAGCTAATTTTTGTATTTTTAGTAGAGACGGGAGTTTCACCATGTTGTTCATGGCTGGTCTTGAACTCCTGACCTCGTGACACGCCCACCTTAGCCTCCCAAAGTGCTGGGATTACAGGCATGAGCCACTGCTCCCTGCTGGGAGTTTCCTTTCTTATCTCCCTTTCCTGTTTTCTCTTTATTGCAGAAAGTTGAAAGATGCACTCTAATATGGTAGAACATCAAGTTGAGCTAAAATCAATGGCTCCATGTGAAAGTTTGTACAATTCTGCTCTCCTGCTTTATTTAAAACTTGTTTGAATTTGAGATGTAGGATAGTTTCTTTTTCCTTGCTATTGCAAGTCTGATACAGGTCTGATATTTACGATTAGAAGTTCCAAACTGCTACTATGGACCTCGGTAGAAGGGCAAAATCTGTTTGACTTTAATACTATAATCCATTTTTTTTAAGTTCTCAGAGCTACCAAGGAGCAATCACAACCACCACCAGCGACCCCTGAGGGTGCCAGTGAGTCAGGTCAATCCTGCCATGTCCAAGACTGGTCTAAATGGTCAGTACTCCCAATCCAGAAATTGCTCTTGGAGTCATTTTTCATTCTTTCAGAAAATAAGGGACACCAAGAAATGCTGTTTAAAAGGAATTAATAAATTTACTGATTTAACATTAATGCCTACGAAAACAGTTTAAATAGCTTTTGGGGTAAGGTAGATTAGTTACTGTTGGTTTCCCATCCAACCAGGTCAAAGCTTTTTCCTGTAACTGCAGGTGCATGTTCATTCCTGCACATGGCAGTCCTTTCCATATTAGAGCAGCTCCAGGAGCAGTTATTAAATTGAATAGAAGTTAACCTGTCTACAACTGTGTTTTTCAGACCTGATTCTGTTCTCTGGAGTTACACAGATGCAGTCTGATCTCTGTCCGCTATCATGCCTACCCTTTTATTTTTTCTTCTCTTCAATCCCCTTTCCAGTCCCTTCCCAACTCAGGAAACAAAGGGCCTAATCATTGATTCTTGCTTGAAGATGGATAGAGGGGAACAATAAAAATAGACAAACAATCTCATAGAGAAACAAGAAAAAGTGTCTTAAGAATGGAGACTTGGCTGGGTGCGGTGGCTCACGCCTGTAATCCCAGCACTTTGGGAAGCTGAGGCAGGTGGGTCACCTGAGGTCAGGAATTCGAGACCAGCCTGGCCAATATGGTGAAACCCCGTCTCTACTAAAAATACAAAAATTAGCTGGGCGTGTTGGTACACGCCTGTAATCCAAGCTACTCAAGAGAGGCAGGAGAATCGCTTGAACCTGGGAGGCAGAGGTTGCAGTTAGCCGAGACTGCGCCATTGCACTCCAGCCTGAGCAACAAGAGGAAAACTCCATCCCCCACCCCGGCCAAAAAAATAAAAAAAAAGAATGCAGACTTCTTGTTCTAGAAAAGCACTTTTGAGATATTATTGTAGAGGATGGTTACTTGCCTGTTTCCACCTCCACTGAGAACAACAACAAAATAAATGGTGGTCTTAAGGCAGTGTTTTCTAATCTATAGATGTTGACAAATAAAGGACTCTATGGTTCTTTACTAGGAGTTCTCAGAGACTCTCTATGTACTTCCCAGAAAAGATTTAGCACTTGACCACAGAACTCTTTTTTTTCATGGAACATTTGATGGATACTAGTGTTTTGGGAGACACATCTTAGGAAGTTATGGTTTCAGATATGCTGTGGGGACTCAGACTGAACATTTGAAATAATTTCTTGATTGATTACTGTTAGATCCTGGAGCTGGTGGCCAAGGAAGACTGTGAAGTTTCCTTCCTTGGAAGGTTGGTAGACTCTTCCTCCTTCCCCCAACTCCCTATCTTTTAATACTAGAATTAGGCATGCACCTGCCTGGGAGTGCCGAGGTGTAGGCCTGACATATAGGGGATCTGAGCATCTAGATCCTTCCCATCCCCGTGATTCTATTTTTATGGATCCCAATTGTGTAGTGTTGCATGGAAGGCACAGACTAGCTGGGACAGGAGGTAACTGAGAGTTTTGGCCAAGAGAAGAGGGGGCTAGAGATGGGAAAAGTTGATGCAATTATTTTTGGCAGGAGTTGGAACCAAAGCAGCAGAAGAGAGTAAGTTTTAAGACTCTCTGGCAAAGTAACTTCCTAATCTGTCACTGAGTATGTGTAAAAAAGTGATTAGTGGGTCTCTATATTTATCATGATTACTCACAAATATGTAATTTACATAATATATACAGCACATTAAGTACTATGTCACCTTATATAATGTGCATATGTATAATGTATATGCATGTTATGTAACGCCAGTCTGGAGGCTCTTCCAGGTTCTGCCAAGTATTTCCTAATTTATTTGGCAATTTTAACGTATCTTTTCCATCTGTGGAAAGAAGTCTCTTGAGAGGAGCTGGTCTCTGACCTGAATATAATCATCCTACTAGGTCTATCTCCACTCTCAACACACTGGGGAAACTCCAAAAAGACTAAGCCATAATGGAACACAATTCCTAGCTCATCAGTTTAGGGACAACACAATGTACTAAAGAGTTCCTGCTTTACAGTTTTTATTGCTATTGGGGTAAAAGCATGGGGGGCAGGTGAGAACATGTCTGTAGCATGGCCAGAATCAGAATAAGAAATAAGGGACTAGGTTCTCCCCTGACTAACCATGTGGCTTTGAGAAGTCACTAAACCTCTTTAAGCCTTGTTCTTCTCATTGAGATTGAGATAATAATACCTTCTCGGCTAACCTCAGAGGTTGCTATGAGGGTCACTATGATGAGGGACTCCACAATAAGAAACCACAGTCATAGTGTTTAAAGGATGATTTGCAAGTCATGATTAAACAACACAAGATTTACTAAGGTTACCAAATTGGAAGTGCAATTCCACTGAAGTTGTTATACTCCATGCCTCTGAGAAGGACTTGGGATATGTCTCTCAAGCAATATTGCAAGTCCTGTGCACTAGGGTACAGCAGGTAAGGGCCATTTTCTGCACAGCCTCTTCATGAGACTTGTGAGTCTCTGAGAATCAATTTCACCTGTTGATAGTGCCATGTCTCAATAGCCTCAATCTTGGGGGAACTTGGCTGAAACACATGCATGAACTTCTGTAAATGTCTTAGAATCAGTGACCCCAAACCTGAACCTGCTTCAGTTTCAGAATTAAGTGTCTTCCAAGATAGTACCTGTAGTAATTCTGGAGCTTGTTGGTCCCATCACCAAGAATACCATCATTAAAGGTATACTTCAGGTGGCCTGGTTTTCCCCTTAGTCAGCATTCTGCACTATTAGGTTGAGCAGAATGGTCTTAGATCTTGCTCCTAGATGGTCCTTCACAGTTAAGTGCCATTTCTACACACAATCTTAATATTCCCTTCCTTGTCCAAAGCTCCTGTCCAATGCAAGGAGATTAGAGGCAGCTCAGCGGAGTGATATCAAACGGGTCCAAGTTTCCACTGAGAAATCTCAGAGAGGGATGAAGGCCCAGTGAAGCTCTGAGTGGCCTTGCCTTTGGGAAAGGATGGTAATGCTGGCACTTGCTGAATGAAGCGCACTGAGCTCTGCTGAGACCCCTCTGTCCTGGCTGGCAGTATCTTGCAGAAGATGCCTCAGTCCTCCTTGCGACTCTCCACTGAGGTCATCCCCGCAGCCAAGGTTGTTTCCAAACTAAGAGACTATGATGACCACGATAAGGTGACATTTGGAGAGTTCAATCTGATGATCTCTTTAGTACCTTTGACCTCAGACCAACTTCTTTTCCATTCAGGCCAGAGAGAACCTCTGGGAAGCAGCATGAGGCACTCGTTTTCTTGTGTGGGCATATCCCGTCCACGCATGTGCTGTACGTTTGTTCCTCCCTGGCAACCTGGATCCAAGTGGAATCACTTTTCAGTGACCGGAAACGACCCTACTCTGAGATGCATGGGTTCTTTTCTCCATTAAATATCTTTGTAACGGCACCTACTCTCAAGCTGCATTAGCCAAGACACCATGGAAAAGTCTCTGAACTTTTCTGAGACTCAATTTTCTTATCTGAAAAATGGGAGAGTAAATCCAGCCCAGCAAGTCTTTCATGCTTGTTTTGAGGATCCAGAATAGGAGTTCTCAGTCTCTTCATTCATAATAGGGAGCTACTTTCATTCCCCTTAACCCTTGTGATCATCGCAGGGAGATGCGTCCTGATAATGAAACAGTGGAGTGGGGGAATAAGAACTTTCTTTTTCCTTACCACTTTCTGTCTCATACTACCTCTGTTATTTTTTCAATCAGGAAAAGTCCGTCAGTAAATAAATATTTATATATATATATAAATATATAGGCTAAACATATATATACACACACACGTAAGACCATCAGAAGGTCCTTCAGGTCATACTCTGGGAGTGGTGAGTGCAAAGAAGCAGGAGGTAACCATCTCCCAGTTTCCCTAGCAAAGTTCCTTCCTTCCCATCTTTTCTGCCTTCAGGAATAGTCTGCCACCAGGGCTTGGAACTCAAACAGGAAACACGCTTTGGCTTGAAAAAGAAAGAAGCTGGGGGTGGTTTTTTTTTTTTTTCTTCCCTTTTACACAATATTATGACACCAATTTGAAAAATAAATCCCAGTTTCTCTGCTTTCCCTCCCAGGTGTTCACAGAACTAAGAAAATAAATACCACATCTAAGGTGTGCTGTGCAGGCAGCTCTGGGAGCTCTTGGAGCCGCCTCTAAACAAACATACAGCCACCAGGAGAAGGCTCCGGGAAAATAACAAGTGCCCACTGATGGTGCAGAAACCCAAGAATGGAAATACAGCTTTCCATGGCCTTTCTGCCTCCTCAGCAGGTTGAGGGAGAAGTTGTCACTCAAAGGACGACCAAGAAACCAACGTGCGCCTGCTGAGCCCTGCCAAGGATTATGCTGTGAGAGCTGGAGGCCGTTTTGTCTCTGTACAGAGGGACCTTTGTGCAAATTCTTTGGAACCAGAGCTCTTTCCCTTGGCCACATCCGATCTCACCATAGGCAGGAAACCTGCAGCCTGCCCCTCACAAGCATCCGTGAGGAACCTGCAGGGCTGGTAGAAAGAAAGGGGGATTTCTCTTCAGTCTCAAAAAATTCTACTCGAGGCCTGTGGGAATGTGGAGGTTGCTGCATGAGCCAGCCACACCCTCATGGGCCCTAAGTCCATTCAAAATGTTTTGTTGGCACTGGCTCTGTTACGGGTGTACCCACTGTTGAAATAGAATCTATGGCAAGGTGACGTTTTCTTCCCGAAGGGTGGCTTTGCTTCCGCTGGTTAGAGAAGAGTGTGTAAGTGTGCGTGTGTGTGCATGTGTGAGTGTGCACATAAATGTGTGTGTGAGTGTGCATTATAGTTTCTTGTTTTCTCTCTTGGTTTAGCTGGTGTTTGGCACACTGTTTAGTCTTTTGAACGGCTCTTCCTCCTCAACGAGAAGAAGCTGCTCTTCTGGGGAGGCCCCATCATCATGGGCGCTTGGTTCTTGTGAGTAATTTTAATCTAAAAGCAAAGAGGCAGAAATGAATTAGTGGCATGCAAATCTCAGTAGCCTAAGGGAGAGTGAGCCACAGAGAAAGGAAAGGCCAGCTTCAGGCTGGAAGGAGCCCCATGCAGAAGGACAACTGTCCTTGAACGGCTTCAAAATTGGCAACTTGACCCTGACTGGGCCTGGAGTTTGGCACGGCTGGGAGTGAGGGGCGGAAGCACTGGAGAGACAGGTGTGACCTTCCCACGTGGTGATCAGCTCACACCTGTCTTGTGTCCTTGTATTCACAGACTCTCAGAATGTCACAGCCAGAGGAGACCTCAGGGACTCAATCGACCCCTCTGCAGGAGCCCATTAGACTAGCCTAAGTTCACAAACAGAGCAGCAGAACAATTAGAGCCCAGTTTTTCAGATTCCCAGCCTCCATTGTTCCTGGTCATTCCTGCCAAGGCAGTGCTGAGATGTCAATCAAGTGACAGAGACTTTGGTCTGACCTCTGACTAAGCAACGTTATGTGGAGAGTTCCCAAGTGAGTGCCTTAGGTATTTCCTCTTTTCTTGGCCTTCTAGGGAAGAGCCTAAATTCTTTTTAAAACTTTTTTTTCTTTAAATTTTAGGGTTTATAAGTGTTTTCTCCTGTAAACTTTAAGTCAATTGGAAGTGAAAGACACCAATGTATTCTCATTTTTGCCTTTCTTCCCAACCTTATCCTCAGGTCATGACTTTGAAATAGTTAATTCCTACTTGAGTGTGGCCTTGCAACCTTAATAATCTACATTATCAGTCCATCCACAATATTCATTAAGTATGATAATGCTCAGAGTAGGATGATGATGTGGGAACAGGAAGCACTTAGAATTCAAAGACCTGGGTTTGAGTCCACACACTTCCACTTCTTTGCTGTGAAAATTCAGACGAATCATTGAATCTTCAGCGCCAGTGCTTACTGAACTATAAATGAGGGGGATAACATTTGTCTTATTTTCCTCACAAAGATCAGATAATAGATTGTCAATGAAAGCCCACTGTAAACTGTAAAATGGAAAGTAAGTTAGTGAAATCCTTGTCTTACAGAGAAAGAGAAAGAGAAAGATGGAGGTCCAAAGAAACAGAACCTATGAACTCATTCTTGTGGTTTTTACCGCATTGTAGGAAATGACAGTGTGACCACAGGGAACAACAGAAGAACTCTTGAACACAGAGACCATCAACGAGTTTAAATTAATCTCGGCTAAACCAAGTGGCGTCCAAAACAAGGTGGGCATGGAATGAGAAAAGTATGATGGGAACAAGGAGGAAATAATTTTAAAATTTGAAGGAAGGAAAGGAAATGTGTTGGTGAAAAGGGCGTGGGTAGAGAAGTCACAGATGAGCAGGTTGAGTTCAGGGCAAACTATGAGAAATGTGGTCATGGACACAGGTAGGGCAGCTGGTGTGGGGTTTTAAAGGGAGGCAGAAAGACTGGGTTCACATGAAGAAATGAGGAAGCATGAGAGATGGCATTCTACACTGGAGAATAACATGACAAAAAAAAAGAGTTTGAGGGAAATTATTTAACAGCTGTTGTCAAGGTGAGCTGGGGTAGTGAGTGCCTGGCTAAGAGGGTACTACTGTAAGCCAGGTTGACATTGAAAGGGCTCCAGGAACTGTAATCGCGGCCCTTTGGGAGGCTGAGATGGGTGGATCACTTGAGGCCAGGAGTTTGAGACCAGCCTGGCCAACATGGTGAAACCCCGTCTCTACTAAAAATACAGAAATTAGTTGGAGGTGGTGGCAGGCACCTGTAATCCCAGCTACTTGGGAGGCTGAGGCAGGAGAATCACTTGAACCCGGGAGGCCGAGGTTGCAGTGAGCCAAGATCGCGCCACTGCACTCCAGCCTGGGCGACAGAGAGAGACTCCATCTCAAAAAATAAAAATAAAAATAAAGGGCTCCAGGAAATGGAAGGGAAGGATGGGACCAAAAGACACTGTGGACAATTAGCATAAACTGGTGCTAAAAGCTGAAAATGACCCTTATGTTGGCTTCTACCAGCCTGGAGACCTAAAAGGGGAGAGAGTCACTGTTTTGTGATAGTCACCAGAGGAGAAAACTGAGAATGCATCAACATCATTTTGTGCTGTGCATCTTATTGTGGGTATTATGTTTATCCCAGAATGCAGAGAAGTGAGGCATAGGCTGGAGACTGGAGACTTGGACAGCAATTATCTGTGGCATGCAGTGTAGCATTCTTTGTGGCATGTTCCCCGGTGGTCAGCCATCTCTCACTCCTGATCTCCCATGCCCATGAGGGGAAGGACTTCAGCTTCTTCACCATGGTACTCTCTGAGCCAGTGCAGTGCCTGTTCAGGGTACAACACACTGTGGAAGTACTGACTGATAAGCCGAACGTGCTGGCAGTGGAGATGGCTATGTTTGAGGCAGAGGTTGGTAGCTGGTAGAGCATCCCCCCCTTTTTTTTTTTTAGACAAAGTCTTACTCTATTGCCTAGGCTGGAGTGCAGTGGCGCAATCTCCGCTCATTGCAACCTCTGCCTCCCAGGTTCAAGCGATTCTCCTGACTCAGCCTCCTGAGTAGCTGGGACTACAGGCGCTCGCCACCATGCCTGGCTAATTTTTGTATTTTTTAGTAGAGACGGGGTTTCATCACATTGGTCAGGATGGTCTTGAACTCCTGATCTCATGATCTGCCCACGTCAGCCTCCCAAAGTGCTGGGATTATAGGCATGAGCCACCGTGCCTGGCCTTTTTTTTTTGAAGATGATACAAGACCCTTGCTTCTCTTTTTTCTCCCTTTAGCTGAGCTATTTATTCGCTAGTTAGTACCTCCAGGGCACAGAAAAGGAAGTAAAACTCAAATCTCTCCTGCATGTTTTTCAGCAGTTCTGACAAAGGTCTTGATAGGGTAGGAGTTTGAGGCTCCTGGATAATATAATATTATGGTCAGCTTTGTGGATTCTATTACTATAGAACCAAAAGAAGTATGAAATCATATCCTCATTTCCAGTCAAAGAGACATCAGTCCCTTACCCTTAAATTAGGGGCTAGCAGGTAAAATAGTTATGATCCTATTTTAGGAGGTAGTTGGATGTGGCTAAGCCTGCCTTTTCAATCCCTGATAGAAAGAGGTCATCCCACATTTCTGTAGTTAGCACCCAAGCTTCTTTGGTAATCGGGTAAGTCAGGCAATTAACTAAAGTCTCTATGATTTTCTTAAAAACTATTCACAACACTGACAACACCTGGCCAAGTGCTAAGATCAGCAGCTTAGTGCATAGTTTTCTGCTCAATCACAGAGAGAATTGATACACTAGACTCTTGCATGATAGTTCAAAGTTCACAAAACTATTGCAGCATGTAATTTCCCCTTTAAAATAGAATAAAAATGTGAACTTCACTAGTGCTGGCGATTGACTTTGTTTGGGGGCTGTTTTCTGCAAACCAACACATTTTTATTACTTCAAGAGAAGCAAGAGATTGAGGGACTTCTCAGGGCGAGTAATTCAGATAATGCCTAGTAAAATGGACAATAACTTTAAGTGTGAACCCTTCCCAAACCATTTGAAAGGTGTCTGAGGGGTCAGGCACGGTGGCTCACACCTGTAATCCCAGTACTTTGAGAAGCCCAGGTGGGCAGATCGCTTGAGCGCAGAAGTTCAAGACCAGCCTGAGGAACATGGTGAAACTTCGTCTCTACAAAAAATACAAAAATTAGCTAGACATGAAGGGGCACCCTTAGCTACTTGGAAGGCTGAGGTGAGAGGATTGCTTGAGCCTGGGAGGTCGAGGCGTCAGTGAGCCACGTTCTCGCCACTGCACTTCAGCTTGGGTGACAAAGTGAGACCTTGTCTCAACAACAAAACAACAAAAAAGAAAAGTGTCTGAGATCTGCTGTAATTTTAACTGGAGATGCATAGAAAGGCACAAATCTGAAAGGTCTCAAATAGTCTCTGTGATATTTTAAAAGTTAAAGAAAACTATGCTTTAAGCAGGAATCTGCTTAAAGCGAGCCTAAGGGAGGGGGGAAGGTTTGCATGGTTTTCAGGTCTTAGCTGTTTCTGGGCCCTCCAAGATCCTACAATGCTCTGCTTCATGACAGTGTTTCCTGCCATCAGAGGCCTTCGAATGTAACTGGACAAGGCCAGGCGTGGTGGCTCACACCTGTAATCCTGGCACTTTGGGAGGCCAAGGTAGGCAGATCACCTGAGGTCAGGAGTTCAAGACCAGCCTCGCCAACATGGTGAAATCCCGTCTCTACTAAAAAGTAAAAAAATTAGCCAGGTGTGGTAGTGGGTGCCTGGAATCCCAGCTACTTGGGAGGCCAAGGCAGGAGAATCACTTGAACCTGGGAGGCACAGGTTGTAGCGAGCCGAGATTGTGCCACGGCACTCCAGCCTGGGCAACAAAGCGAGACTCTGTCTCAAAAAAACAAAAAAACAAAAAACAAACAAAAAAACCCAAAAAAACAAAAGAATGTAACTGGACAATCAATCAGATTTTGCAGAGGGTGGGGAAGAAGTGTGGATTTATTGATGAGTTGGGAAGTTCAACTACATCGTTGGTTCTCAAAGTGTGGCTCACAGGCCAGCAACATCAGCATCACCTTGGAACTTGTGAGAAATGAAAACTCTCTGGCATCCAGACTTACTGAACCAGAAAATCTGGGATGTGGCCCAGCAATATGTGTTTCAGAACCCCTGTAGGTTATTTAGATGCATACTCAAGTCTGAGAATCACCAGACTAGATAACTAGGATCATCTTTGACTTTGAGATTCTGCTATCATCTAATTCTGGGAGAAGATTCTGAATTTTGAGGCTCAAATTATGCCCCCTAACTGTGATGGTGAAGCATGAAAGATCATCTTACAGTGTTACAATAATGAGACAAGTTTTCTTAATAAATATATATAACTTTTGTATATACATATATAAACAAATATGGGCTTCTGTTTTGTTTTTTGTTTTTGTTTTGTTTTGTTTTGTTTTTGTTTTGAGATGGAGTCTTGCACTATCGCCCAGGCTGGAGTGCAGTGGCGCGATCTCAGCTCACAGCAACCTCCGCCTCCAGGGTTCAAGTGATTCTCCCGCCTCAGCCTCCTGAGTGGCTGGGATTACAGGTGCCCGCCACCACGCCCAGCTAATTTTTTGTATTTTCAGTAAAGACGGGGTTTCACTATGTTGGCCAGGCTGGTTTTGAACTCCTGACCTTGTGATCCACCTGCCTCGGCCTCCCAAAGTACTGGGATTACAGGCATGAGCCACTGTGCCCAGCTGAAACCTTTCCCTAAGTGTTGGGCTTAAGGAAATTTTTAGGAAATTTCCAACTTTTTGCAATGACGAGTAATATAGACATGACATTCTTATATATCAATCTTTCTGTATTTCTGGTAATCTGTGTTTTACTTAGAATAAGTTCCTAAAAGTATATGAACAATTTTTAAAAGTGAAAGTAAATGAACTAGATCAATGTATATTGATATTTATAACAACAATTCTTGATACATGGGTCTGCATGCTTTTCAGAATGGCTGTAACTGTCGATACTCTTGCCTCACTGTATGAGTGTACTGGTCTCCCCATACCCTTGACAACAATGAATATTAAGACAAACAAAAAAGCTGTGCTAATTGGTAGGTGAAACATGGCATAGCTTTCTCGCTGTTTTAATTCAAAAATCTTTTATTCCTTTTCAAAAAACTTGTGATATTAAATATTATTTCATAGATTTTTAGCCCATGGCACTTCTTCCATGAATTCTCTGTTCACTATTGCATTGTTAGTATTTTTTTTCCACTGGATTCTAATAGCTCATTTCTTTATACCTTGTGAGAATTAACCTGATCTTTGGGATAGCGATTGCAAACATCTTGTCCTTAGTCTTTTAAAAATTTCATATTGATTTTTTGACTTGCAGAAATTAAAATTGGTTAATAGTCAAATATGCCACTTTTTCCTTAGAAAATCCCTACCCACAGTGTAATTATGATCATCTATTTTTTTCTGGTAGCTAGGAACATTTAATTCTGTAATTGAATTGGAGGGGTTTTTTTTTTTGTTTTGGTTTTGTTTTTGGAATATAGTTTGAGGTGAGAGGTTCTATATAATGACATTTTCTGAAATGCAATTTCTTGGATATTGTATACTACACTGTTCATTCCTATCTAATTAGTTTATAATGTTTGTCTTTCCTTCATTAGCTTTTATGTATACTAGGGTTTCTCAAGGCTCGCTTCTGCGCTATTGACTTATCCATCCAATATCATGCCAACAGCATGTTACTCAAATTATTGTGGCTTTATAATTATTTTAATATCTTGTGAGAAGTTATTTCTCAGCATTCTTTTATAAAACATCCTAGAAATTGCATTGTTTGTAGAGTTAAAAAAACAATTGCATTGGGATTTGGGGATCCCTGTTCAGGAACATAGGATGTTCTGTGTTAAATCCTTTTTTTTTCTTTATTGGTTAAATCTTATAGTCATCTTCATTCCTTTTACAGAGTTCAGTTTAGTATTTTTTGTCTTTTGTTGCTTATATAATGATATTTTAAGCTTTTAATTATATTATTTGAATTGATTATTGCCAGTATGTAGGAAAACTACTAATACTTGTCCATCTTTCTATGGAGTTTTATTGAAGTAATTTATCCTTTGAGGTTTACAGTTTATTCTATTAGCTTTTAATGTACATAATCTTACCACCTACAAATAATGACAGTTTTGACTCTTTTCTAAATAATTATATTTCTTTTCTGCTTCAAGTATATATTGCATTGGCTAAAATTTCCAATGTTAAAAATACATGTCTGGTTCATGATTTTAGTGAGAATTCCTCTAGTGTTTTACTATTAAGTAAAATATTGGTTATGGTTTAACATATATTTAACAAAGGTATTCATTAGTGGGGGAGAAGCTTTCTGATCTTAGTTTTCAAGAGTTTTATCTTTAAAATCAGAAATGTTGAATGTAATTGAATACTTTTGGGTCATCTATTTTATCATGTAATTTTTCTATTTAAACTATTAGAAGACTTTCTTTTGTTCCTTTGATATGCCCAGAGGGGTGAATGATTCTTTTAATACATTGTTCAATTCTACCTACCAATACTTTTAACTATAATTCTTATGTCATATTTGTATTTGGGAGTGGTCCTATAGTTTTCTATTTTAAGTGTAATTTTGTTAGGTTATTGCATGTCTTCATTTCACAAAATAGATTCAGTAGCTTTCCATCGTTGTCTATACTATGAAATAGTTTACCGAAGTATGTATTTCCTAGTAGTATGGAAGATCTCCCCAATAAGGCCACCTGTTTTAAGATCATTTAGTATGTAATTCTTCGAAATAATTTGATTTCATTAATGGTTACCAGGATTTTCATTCATCTTCTTAAGATGTTCAAGTTCATTAGAATCAAGATGATTATATATTTTGTTATATATACATATATATATATATTTATTTATTTTTTGAGACAGAGTCTCACTCCATCACCCAGGCTGGAGTGCAGTAGCGTGATCTTGGCTCACTGCAACCTCCGCCTCCTGGGTTCAAGGGATTCTCCTGCCTCAGCCTCCCAAGTAGCTGGAATTACAGGGATGGGCCACCATGCCTGGCTAATTTTTGTATTTTTGGTACAGATGGGGTTTAGCCATGTTGGTCAGGCTGGTCTCAAACTCCTGACCTCAAGTAATCCTTGTGCCTCAGCCTCCCAAAGTGCTGGGATTATAGGCGTGAGCCACCACGCCCAGCCTTGTTTTATATTCAAATAAAGCCATGGAAACAGTTATATTTATATTTTTATATTACATTTATGTTTTTTACATTTTAATATCTTTGATTCCTTTCTCTTTTAAAAATTAGGTTTTCAAACAGTTGACATATTTTAAGAAATAGTTCTAGAGTTTCCTGTTTTTAATTATTTAATTTCTACTTTTATCTTTATTATTTTCTTCCTTCTGCTTCTCCTAAGATTGTTTTATTGTTGCTCTTCTAATTTTAGTATTATTCATTACATTTTATTTCTTTTTTATATGATGGAAGATTATGAGGCTTTGAATTTACTTCCAAATATAGTTTAGGCTATATTCTATAATTTTTAAACTAGAGCCTTCTTATTTTTATAATTTTTTGAGTAATCAACCATAGTGGCTTTGATCTCCTCATAAATCTCTTGTTTAGGAGAATTTTTAAGTCTCCAAGTGACTAAATTTTGTTTATTCACTTAATCTTCTATTAGTAATTTCTAGTTTTATTACTTTGTGGTCAAAGAAAATTACCTTTATAATTTCTGCAACTGGGTTTTATGGTGCTTTTTGCCTTGTAAACTAGTTTCTGATCTATTTTAGTAAATATGAATGCTTGAACAAATATGATATTTGATTTCTTTATGAGTTATTGAGTTATTTCATCCAAGCCTTTTTTTTTTTTTGGCTACTTAGCCTCAAAGATGGAAACAAATATTTTAAAGCTTCTCAATATCTGTCTGTCAACTTCTTCTGTACCAACCTTTTCTCAGAATATATATTGATATTATTTTTTCACAGTATATATTTTTATTCTGTTATTAAATATCTAACATTTTATGACCACTATATCTCATACTTGAGTGTACTTTTTATCAAATAAAAAATGCATTTACTTATTCTGCTTTATGCTTTAGGTACATGGGAAGGTTAGTTTGTCTAAAATTAGCATAATTAACATTACTATTTCTTCCTTTTAATTTCTCTGTACCTGATAAAAGATAAAATAAGAAGATATATATTATATATACATATGTATAACCTTTCGTTTTAGATGTATCTTTTGAAACATATATTTGGATTTTCATTTTTAACTCAATATGAGAGTATTGGTCTTTTAATAGGGAACTTTAACTCATTTGTTTTTCTTTTATATATGTGTAATATATGTGTGTATATATATATGTGTATATATGTGTGTGTGTGTGTATAGTCTTAACATCATTCGACTTGATTCAAAAAATTTTTAAATGTTGGCTTATTTTTTGCTTTCTATCCTATGCTACATTAATAGAGTTTATATATTTTGAATTCTTCCAGATTTGAAAGGTGTGCGCCCTATTTTTAGTTTCACTAGTGATTGTCTACCTATTAAAATTACCTTCTGATTTATATGTTTTATCATCAAAGTGAAGAGAGACAATGAGAAACTTCACGTATCTTTACTATTCCTTCAGCAGTGTCTCCTGCGTTTTTGGCCTTTGTTAATATAATCTTAGATTTGGGATACAGGTTATTAATGTTTACATGATATGTCTTCAGTTTCAAAGAATGATTTTTGCCATTTGCATTTAGTTGCATAACCATATTTAGCAGGTTTTTGGAAACTTCATTCTAATTTCAGTGGTTTCCATTTTTACTAAAAGTTCTTTTGGGCTGTGATAGTCCATTCTTAAGGCTTTAATTTTGAATCACTTCTTAGTTGGTGTATACCTTCAAGAAGATGTTTCAACAAGGGGTACATGAGTTTTAACCCTTGCAAGTTTAAGAATGATTTTCTGTTACCTTCTGTTATGGACTAAATTGTGTCCCCCCATATTCATATGTTGAATCCCTAACCCCCAATGTGACTATATCTGTATATAGGGCCTTTAAGGAGGTAATTAAGTTAAATGAGGTCACAAGGGTGGGGCCCTAATCCCTTAGAACTGGTGTTCCTTTAAGAAGAGAAAGGAGGGTGCAAACACAGAGGAAAAGCCATGTGAGGATATAACAAGAAGGCGGCCATTGGAAGTCAGGAAGAGAGGCTTCCCCAGAAACCAGCCCTTCTGGCACCTTGGTCTTGTGTTGTCAGCCTCCAGAACTGTGAGAAAATAAATTTCTGTTGTTTAAGCTGTCAGTCTGTGGTATTCTATTATGGCAGTCAAAGCAGATGAATATACCTTTACATATGGATTTCTGGACCTCAAACTATGAAATCATTGGTTCACAAATTTTTTCACAGTGAGTTGTAATCTCTAAAGGCTGGTATGGAGGAAGGGTGGGTGTGGGCATAGGGAGAAGTATTTAGCTACTTCAAAATCCAGTGCTTGAATTTATAGGAATAGCAATCCAGTTTTCAGCTGGGACTGAACCAGGTAGGAGAGCGTTTGATTTCTTCCACCCTTTTTTCGTAGGGGGGTCGGAGATAGGAGGAGCTTGGATAGATTCTTCTCAGTTCAGTTCCATCAAATGATAAACAGTAGAAACTCCCTCCATCCATCCTAACTCCAGCAGGGTGGAAAGCCATTATTTGATATAGTGTGTTTTCATTTTTTTCTTAGTCTTCATAAGATTGAGGTAAGATTTTTGCAGAGAAATTTCTGTTTTTGATAAACTTTATAGAAGATGCTACCTTTTCTTAGCAGGTTCAGGAAACCCTCTCTCTAGTAGAAGACAACTTGATGTTCTAAAGGGCTCAAAATAGCAGGTGATCAAAGTATCTGAATACTTCACTAGAGTGAGGAAGCTTAGAAACTCCACTTTATCTTTTGAAATTTGCATAGCTGCAATCTTATTGAGGGTATTACACATGTAGTATCCCAGCAGAGGCCCTGAAAGCCAGGACAATGATTGCTCTTCACCACAGAGATTCTAGCTGCATTTTTAACTGAGGACAAACTCTAAGAAGGAAGGATGCATGGCTCCTGTACTGGTGTTAAAAGGAGAGCTAACGAATACAGTAAGTCTGGGAATGGAGATACTCTATTTTTGTTAGTTCATTTGTTCAGTCTTTTATTCATCATTTGACATATATTATTGTGCAACTGTTACAAACCAGGCACTGTTCTATGTTCTGGGTGATAGTGCCATAAACAAAATAGATAACCCGTGTGGTGACTCATTCAGTGGAATTTTCAAGTAGGTTATCAGGGCTGTGGGTGCACTGGTTGGGAGGCATGTCTGTGCTCTGCGAGGAATTTTCTCCCGGGAGCTCCAGCAGTCAGAGGAGCTACCCTACCAACTTCTAGGTAAGGTAAGTGTGTAGATTTGGCTTCCACATAAGGAAGCAATTTGACTTGTTCATCAGCAGAACAGTCTTCCTCTTGAGGTAATAAATTCCTTGCCATTGACATGATTCAAGCTGAGGCTGTCCAGGATACAGTAGATGAAGTCTCAGAATTCACTGACTAGAACTGTGAACTCCTTGAAGTCAGTTCTATGTCTCATTCAGTTTTGTGGCCAGTGCCTCACAGTGTCTGGCATATAGCAGGTGTTCGATAAGAGCTGGCAGGTAAATGAGCGGGTGGATAAACAAAGTGGAAGAGGGGTTGCACTAGATAGTCTTCCACGATCCCTGCAACTCTGAGATTCAGTGATTTCATATTAAGTCAGTGCCTAAAAGGGCTCAAAAATAAGGCTGCTCATCCCCGTCTCAAAGATTGGCAAGACTCACCGTGCAACATGGCTGCATCCAGGGTTCTCCATCCACTTGCATTGGCAGCAGCTTGTTTGTCCTGGAACCCAGAACACCAAGAGAACACAGTGAGGTTTTTCAAGTGAGAGAATCAAGGTTGTTCCCACCAGGAAAACGGAAGTAGGAAAACCTTATCTGCCCACCTAAGAGTGGTTCTCTAAGACTCTGTTGGAGAACTTGTTAAAAATAGATTTCTGAGACCACCTCAGGGAGTCTAACTTGGCAGGTCTGGGGCCAGGCCCAGTGATCTGTGTTTCTGTGTGTGTGTGTGTGTGTGTTTTGTTGTTGTTGTTTTTTTTTTTTTTTGAGGCGGAGTTCTGCTCTTGTAGCCCAGGCTGGAGCGCAATGGCGCGATCTCGGCTCACTGCAACCTCCGCCTCCCGGGTTCAAGCGATTCTCCTGCCTCAGCCTCCCAAGTAGCTGGGATTACAGGCATGCACCACCACACCCAGCTAATTTTTTGTATTTTTAGTAGAGATGGGGTTTCTCCATGTTGGTCAAGCTGGTCTCGACCTCAGGTGATCTGCCTGCCTCAGCCTCCCAAAAATGCTGGGATTACAGGCGTGAGCTACTGTGCTAGGCTGGGTCTGTGTTTTAATAAGCACCACAGGGGATTCTACTGCCTTGGTCCTCAGACCCCAGTTTGAGAAATACTGCTGTGGATGAGCAGTGAAATCCACAGAAGTCTGGGACACAGTGGCCAGTGAGCATGGCAGCACCGCCACTGAGCAGATGCTCCTCAAACAATCAGCTAGGAGGCCCGGAGTGCATGCCAAAAACTCCACTCTGAAAGGGGAACTGGCCTGGTCTCTATGTTGAGTGAGAGGTTGCATCATGTCAATGAGGTAATGTCTCCAATTTATACAACATACAGCTCAGGTCTGAGTATGTCTTGCCTTGCAATCGATTCTAACCTCAATCCTGTTTTTTGTTTTGTTTTGTTTTTGAGATGGAGTCTCGCTCTGCCGCCCAGGCTGGAGTGCAGTGGTGCCATCTTGGCTTCACTGCAAGCCCTGCCTCCTGGGTTCATGCCATTCTCCTGCCTCAGCCTCCCAAGTAGCTGGGACTACAGGTGCCCGCCACCATGCCCAGCTAATTTTTTTGTATTTTTAGTAGAGACGGGGTTTCACTGTGTTCGGCAGGATGGTCTCGATTTCCTGACCTCGTGATCTGCCCCACCTTGTCCTCCCAAAGTGCTGGGATTATAGGCGTGAGCCACCGTACCCGGCCCAACCTCAATCCTTTAAAAAAATCTCCTGAACAAGTACACTCTAGGGTTGCATGGATTGTGGGCCTGGCTTACCTGGGAAAGAAGGTCATTCAGGAATACTCTCCCCAGAGGAGAGGTAAAAGTGTTGCCTTCTTGCTTGAGACAAGGCTTTTCTGGCCTTGGCATATGGATTTTTAAAAAAGAGACAGGGTCTCACTCTGTTTCCCAGGCTGGAGTACAGTCATGTGATCATAGCTCACTGCAGCCTTGACCTCCTGGGCTCAAGCAATCCTCCTACCTCAACCTCCTGAATAGCTAGGACTACAGGTGCACATCACCACACCTGGTTAATTTTAAAATATTTTGTAGAAGGGGGTCTTGCTATGTTGCCCCCACTGGTCTTGAATTCTTGGCCTCAAGCAATCTTCCTTCCTCAGCTTCCCAAAGTGTTGGGATTAAAGATTTGAGCCACCACACCCTGCCATAGATTTTAAAAGGAGAGAGATGAAGTTTTCTGACGTCCCTCTGCAGAAGAGTTATGAATTCATACTACATTGCCTTTGGAAGAAAAGGCAGGCTCTTTTGGAGGCCTCTGGTCTGGGTAAGCAGGGAACAGTTATCACCCATTGACATAGAAGCCCTCACCTGGGTTTGGCAACTGTTCTGTTCTTGAAATTATAAAATGGGAGGGAAAAGCTGTCTTCTGATGTGATGATTCTCTGATTCACCCTGAGGGTATTTAATAATAAAAACAATAAATCTACTAACAAAAACAAGAGTAAAGAGTGGCATTTTGGTTCTTGAGACTGGGGATGGTATTCAGGAAATGGCCAGGAGGATGGGGCTCCTGGCTCACCCCCTCTGTTTCTATCTGGAAATAGAGCTACTGAATGTGAAGAAAAAGTCCTCCTCCTTATACATGGCTTTTGGATTCCTCAAGGATCAGGACGTTCTGTTCTCTGTGGTTTTCGTAAGTTATGGCTTAGATGTGTTAACAGACTGGACCTACACAGTATTAGAGTCCTGGAGAATGGACAGGACTCAAGAATTAATCTGGAAAACAGGGACCGCATCATGACAACAGCTCAGAAAGAAAGGAGAGCAAAGCTTTGGAGAATAGAAAAGACAGAAAACAAAAAGAGGAAATGAAGAAAAGGGGTCAATGGAGCAGACCTTCAGCTAAGAGAACTCAGGGAATCCGCTGTGGGGACCTTTCTGAGGAATGCAATGTAGTGCCAAGGGCAGAGTTTCTTCCAATGTGCTCTGATAATACTTGCCTATGGGAGAAAAGAATTCTGTGGTCAAACACCTTTGGGAAACCCAGCATCCTGTGGACTCCTCTAGGCAATCCCCAAGGCGTGTTAATAGATTTGGTCCATAGTAATTCAGTGAAAAAGGAAAGGAATAAAGACTTCTGACATAATCAGGTGGGAGAAGAATCTCAGACAAAGTGTGATGAGCTTCATTGATTAATCAGAGGCAACTGAAATCAGAGGATCCTCTTGATTAGACGTCATCTCTTCCAGGAGCCTGCAGTGGCTAACCTGTGTGGTCCATATCCTAGAGTTGTCATCCTCTCTGTCAATTGTGCCAGTTTTGCTGATGTTGATGGCTTAGCATACAAAGACATATAGGAAATAGCATTTCTCAGGTCACTGTCTGAGAAAGAGCAGAGCAGAGCAGAGACATTGTTTTTTCATCAGAGTGTGTCCTCTGGCATCCCTCTGCTATCTATCTAACATTTTAATTTGCAAATATAAAAATGCCAAGGAGTTGGACCTTTGGTCTCTGGACCATTTAATCTTATACTCCTGTTTAGAGAACTTCACCAGGCCAGTTTAATAGAACAGCAAACTGGTTGTGGCGGGTCCTCCAGTTGATGTTTTAGATGGGTGCATTACATCCTGTTTGGGAAATGGTCTACAAAGATGTTCTTTACAAACATCATCAAGCTTTTGTGCTGCACTCTCCCTGCCCTAAAATCCAAAGATGGCTTCTTAGTTGTCTGCATGAATGTGTAGGGAGATGGGGAGACGCAGAGGCTGTTTGGTGACAAAGAGGCATACCTGATGGTGACAGAGGAGCACTGGGCCAGCCTCCTGCCTGCACTCTTCAGGCCGGTGTAGATCTGCCCCATCTCCATGGCTCCTTCTAGCCCCACCACTTCAAGGAGTTGGTCACTGAGGTCTGCAAAGCGAGACAGCAAAAGTAGTGCATATACATCTCTCTGTTCCTCAGACAAGTTCTGGCCAGAAAGTCTGGTCCCCAGATGGCCAATGTCTGTATCCCTTCATCTCCCACCAAACACCTTTTTCATACTCACTCTGAATAGGGTGTTTCCCCAAGATCAATAAATGTACCTTTTCATGAGGAGATGGTCAGTTTTAGTGAAAAAAGATTTTGATTCAGATATCATATATATCCAATAAATAGGTTACCATATCAAGAAGCCTCTTCAAATGTAGAGTGACATAAATGACAAACCAGCTATTTCTGATCATTTTCAACCTCCCAGTGCAGCTAAAGATATATTGGTTTGGAACTAGGATAGGAAGGAATGTTGATGAGGGCCATTACCCAAAGCTGGACCAAGTCTCTTTTCTCTGAATGTCTGAATAACATTTGGCCCCACTGACAACGACTGATGGTTAATTAACCTCAAATTTGGCCTGTGGTAAGTCACTGGTGAGCCAACCTCCTTGGATATCCTCAGGAAAACCAGTGACCTCTTTCAGGACACCAGGTGCCTAATCTAAGCCAAGGAAAAGAACATTTCACCAACATCAGAGTCTGTGAGCCCACAGTAGAAAAGGAGGGGCAGGAAGTAGGAGGCTCAGGCTCAGAGTCACTCAGGACCAATGGTCTCCCACAGTGGGATTTGCTTCTCATTCAGAACTTAGATGAGGTCCTTTTCTTCAGCATTGCTGAGGCTTGGATGGTGGCTCCCCAGTTTCTTGTGAAAGCAATAGCAGCATTAATGTTTGATGCTGGGCTCAAAACTCACTTTTCCAGCACAACTTTCATTTACTTAAAACAGAAGCAAAATAAAAAGGCAGATTTTAAAAGCTTCCATTCCTTTGCCCACCAAGACAAAAGTAGCTTTCTCATAAGTTGTGGCTAATCACTAACATCCCCTTAATATCCACAAACTAGAAAACTGTGTCTATGTTAATGCTGTTGCTTATTTAGCAGGTGGCTTCTATCTTCTAAAGTGCCTCCTGGTATAGTACAACAGTGTTAAGATTGGCAAGGAGATATTTGAGTTTGTCGTTACTCTTGTTTAGAAGGCTAACTATTGTTTAAAAAACAGTCTCTTGATGGATGTATTCCTAGTGAAGACAGTTAAACAAACCATTGGGCTGACCACAAATGTGTTAACATTGCTAGTCTAAATTACTGACGATCACTAATGGACATTAGTTGCCAACAGATACACGGCTTGCATCAGTCTTTCTGTGACAGGCACATAGCTTTTCCCCTCTACCTCTATTGACAATCACATTCTCCCCTCGTACTCCTTTCTTCACGTTTGTGAAAAGATACTGTTTCTCCTTAAACACTCCATCTCATTTGGACTTGGAATAAGAATCCATGAAAGGGTAATGTTTGTTTAGGAGAATGCTCCAGGCTCTCTGGAGTTTGGACCTAATAAACAGTGAATGTCTAAACCTCTAGTCACTTAATTAGCCTCCTTCTTACCAAAGAGGGTTGAATAACGTTGGATGGTCTAGCTCACTGTGTCATTCCAATAGTGTCTGTGAAAACATGGGCTATGAATGTGCGTGTGTGTGTCTGTGTGTGTGTGTGTAAGGTAGAGAGAGAAGGAGGATGGAGAGGAAAACAGGGAGGAGGAGGAGAGAAAGGTATAGAGTATGTCTAGGGGTGAGGGGGGTTGAGGGTTGATGTTGGGCTAGGAGAGAGGGCGAGAAAAGAGAAGCAGAACTTTTCAGAAGTCTCTTGAGTGGCAGAGACAGATGTCTTGTAAAATGTTGTTCTTTGTACCAGGCTTTGGTATCTGATAGTGCTGTGATAGTTCAATGTTTTCCCTCCTTAAAACATTCCCTGGTAACAAAATGTTCTAAGAAGCAGGGAACTTAATAGACTCAAGTGTTTCAGCTTTACAATGTCTTGGTCTTTTAACAAATTTTCCCGTTGAATGGCTTTAACTCCAAAGTTGTTATCACTTCCCACACATTACCTTGCAGCTATCACTTCCCACACACATTACCTTGCTTCCTGGCTCTAGAAGAAAAGTAATGAAGGCTGATCTCATCAGCATGGTGGGTGGGTGGGGGCAGGGGCTTACACAGATGTGGGACTGAGGAGATTTGTAGGGAAAGGGGCTAGGATCTTGGCATACTGTTTGCCATCCTGCCTTTGAGTTTTCCCTGGCAGAGAGAGGCTGGGATGACTACAGCTGAGGCAAGACCTGATTGCTCTTTTACTTCTCTACCATTGCCTAACTGATCTTTCCTTCTACTTCCGAGAATGCCTACAGAGAGGTCTTGAGGTAAAGAAATCTATGTAACATTGTTTCCCAAAGTTATAAGACCACAAGACCCTTTTCTTGTGTGTGATGCCTATGAACAACCCATAGCTTCCATTTTTTAGGAATGCATTTTGGGAAATTCTGGTATCACTTAATCTCCTTTACTTCCTCTATCACAGAGATACTCAGGTACAACTTAAATTTGGAGTTAAAATGCAAGAAAACAGAATGCAAGTCAGTGTCTAGGCACACAGAACAATTAATGTTTAGATCGAGACATCTGGTATACCGGGTGTCTGTTTTACCTTAAGCATCACTGATTCAGGGTGTGATGTTGGCAATTCATGTCATCTCCATATTGCCTTTACACTCTTTAACTCACTAGTATTTAAGATGGAATGTGTATGCATGCACCTTAGTAAAACAGGAATTCATTCACTCACTCACTCACTCATTCATTCAACAGTTACTGAGTAACAACTCGGTGCCAGACACTGTCTTGTAAGAGTTGGGATGCAAAATGTTCTATTCTTGAAGGGCTCTTAGCCAAGAGGGAGAAACCAAGTTAGGTGTAGAAAATGCTGTAATTGGACTGCAGGATCAAGGAAACCTGAGTGACTGATTCTGCTGGGGCAAGGTACAGAAGGCAGGTGTTCCAGAGCTCTAAAGGAGGTCTTGAAGGATGAATGAGCAGCAAGGTAATTTTTGGGTTGAAAAGAGGAAGGAAGAAGGACATTCCAGGCACAGGGATGATCATGTGTGGGGCTGGAAGGTCACAGGATGAAGAAAAAAAAATTAAGCAATAAACCCATTTGGCAATTTCATTGTGAAATATAAGATGTATTATTTCCTCAGGAGAATTACTGTCCAGAGACTCTTTTTGGCCAGAGCTAGAGGAAGAGGGTCTCTGGGCCAGCATGAGCTTGTCGCATCCATAGAGCTAGGACTTTCAGTGCTGCTCTTATTTATTTCTTGGTAGCAAAGCCTTGTACAGTGTTTTGCGTGTAGTGAACACATAATATAAGCGCTCCAAGAAAAGAGGATGATAACAAATGGGAAAATAGAAAAAGGAGAATGTGGAGGCAAGGGAGGAAAAGCAAGGACGACAGTACAGGTTCCAATCTGGCCCATTCAGTTCAGCCTCCAGGAAATGCAAATCTGATTATGTCATCCACATATGAAAAATCCTCAGTGGCACCCATTATAATACCAAGGGCTGGCTGGGCACGGTGGCTTCCGCCTGTAATCCCAGCACTTTGGGAGGCCGAGGCAGGCGGATCATCTGAGGTCAGGAGTTCAAGACTAGCTTGGCCAACATGGTGAAACCCTGTCTCTACCAAAAATGCAAAAAAATAAAAATAAAAAATAATAAGCCGGGTGTGGTGGTGGTGCCTGTAATCCCAGCTATTTGGGAGGCTGAGACAGGAGAATCGCTTGAACCCAGGAGGCAGAGATTGCAGTGAGCCAAGATCACACCACTGCACTCCAGCCTGGGCAACAGAGCGAGACTCTGTCTCAAACAAACAAACAAACAAACAAACAAACAAAAAAACCAAGTGCTGGAGAAGGGAATATGCAGTGTGCATACTTTCACACTGAAAACGTAAACTGGTAGGAAGGAAACAATTTGGCCAGTTTTACTAAGTATAAAACTTCCTTGCTGCTTGATCCATTAATTTCGTTCTTGGTATTGATCATGAAAATCACTGATAGAAACTAACTTCATACAAATATGTACATTGTGGCATCATTTGCAACAGGAAATCTCCCTGCCTCCATTTCCCCCTGTATGGGAATAGTTAAATAAGTGATGTGGTATCTATGTGATGAAATTTTTTTGCTGACATTAAAATATTTACGAAGTTTCAATAACATCAAATATTGTTTATGTTAAAATGTTAAGTGTGAAGGCAAGATATAAACTTACTTGTATAGCGTTCTTTCAACTAGGTAAGAATATGCATAAAAGAAAAGGACAAATCCCAACAAAATCTTAACAGTGGTGAGTTCTGGGTAATTAAATGAAAGGTAATTATTATTTTCTTCTTTACGCTTTTTGGTATTTCTTATTTTCCATAAGTATGCATTAACGTTATAACAAAAGTCATGTACAAAAACATATCAACTGCTCTTCACAGTTATAAAAATAATGCTCACATTCTCTGGTTTAATGCCCAAGGTCCAATTCCCATCTGGCAAGGGGCTGCCTCTGCAGTTTTACTTCCTGTCTTTGTGGGGCTAGATGCCTGCTGCAGACATACACAACATGTCATTCCCCAGGCAAACCCTACTTCTCCTCCTCTGTGCTTTTACATATACTCTACATATGCTTTCTCCCACTTTCATTTGTCTATCAAAACTCAGGTCAAGTGTCATCAACTTCCAGAAGTTTAAAAGGAATTTCAAATTCCTGTGCCTGCAGTTTGACTTAGATGCTCCTCCTCAAACTCTCCCAGGTAGATATAGTCAAAGAAAGAACAAGGAAGACAAGGGCATTGATGATATTGGCTGTAGGCAGGAGATGGCTGCAACAATTACTGTGCCACAGGGTCTAGGTTGAATAGGAAAGGAGATGGACTGAATGAAAAGGGAGAAGGTGAGTAAGAGACTTAAGGAGTTCTAGACACAGCTGTTCTGAGACAGTGAAAGAGAGGGTTGGGGAGAGGTGCTGTGAACAGCACTAGCTGATGACAAATTCCACCTGTAGTCCCAGTGGTGGGCAGCTGAAATGGATGGTGGAGGGTGGGATTAGAGTCAAGGAGAAATGAGGCTAGGCCAGTGGTTCCTAAACTTTGCTGAGTGTTAGAATGACCTGGGGAGCTTTTAAAAACAACAATGCCAGGTTGCACCCTATACCAATTAAATCAGAACGTGTGAGCATAGGAGCTAGGCATCAGTCTTTGTTTTTAAATATTTCCAGGTGATTGAAAAATGCAGCACAGTTTGGGAACCGCTGGGCTAAGTTATTGGTGGATCATTCCCATTGGTCAGTGGTTCTCAAAGTCTGGTCCTGGACCGGCAGCCTCAGCATCACCTGGGAACTTGATAGAAATGCAAATTCTTAGGCACACCCCAGACCTACCCAATCAGACAGTCTGGAGTTTGGGCCTAGCAGTCTGTGTTCTGACAAGCCCTCTGGAAGATTCTGAGGCATGCTTAAGTTTGAGAACTTGGGCCTTAGGCAATAAAATTGCCCAAAATATATACAGAAGTTGGAGTGAAGAAGAATGTCAACAAGTTATTTCATGACTGCTTTGATCTATTGCTATTTCAATGGAAAATTTGAAATAATAATATTGACCTCAAAATGGGGTTATGAGATTTAAATGGCAGACCTGTATGTGAAAGTGGCTGGCACAGAGTCGGCACTCAAAATACATTAGTTTCACTTTCCTTTTTCTCCACATTCACCCTGACAACTCCCAATGGTCAGTCTATCTACCTTCTTAGAGCTGTGTACGAGAGTCCCTAGGCCATAATATTAAGGCTAAAAACATTTTCTTAAATCTTCAATGTTCCTCATAGTTTTACGCTTCCTGTAAAGGTCAGAACTCCAGATGAGCTTAACACGGACGAGTAAAGGCTAGCAGAACACTCTGGGGCACATCTGACATGTCCAGTCTTTCTTTGGGAACATCTGGAAGCCAAAACAAACAATAAAAACAAAAAACAAAAACAATGTTCAAGTTCCTTAGCTAGGTGTGCAAATATCCCTCTGCTTGGACAACTCTTGTTTAGCCTCCTGGGATGCCCCAGGCACCATGATAGTAGTTCCTTCTTCTGTGCTTAAATAGTGGATCTCACCCAACAACAACTGGCTCTGTACGTATCACTCTCTCAACTCCATTGCAGGACTGTGTTCTTGTTTTGTTTATCTTTGTATCCCTAGCAACTAGACCAGCCTTTGGCATATAGAAGGCTCTTGATATATGTTTGTTGAATAAACTGAATAATATAAATGCTTTAGAGCCAAAGACTTTGACAAGTTTGGCTAGAAGAAGAAAAGAGATAATAATCAATAATAATAATAATAACTATAGTTGCCTGCAGTTATCAATGGGGGATTGGTTTTAGGACCCCTGCAAATACCAAAACAGATGCTCAAGTCCCTGATATAAAATAGTGCAGTATTTGCATATAACCAGTGCACATGCTCCTGTTACTTTAAATCATCTCTAGATTACGTATAATACCTAATACAATGCAAATGCTCTGTAAACGGTTGTTATACTGTATTGTTTAGAGAATAGTGACAAGAAAAAAAGAAAAAATGTCTACATGTGTTCAGTACAGGCATAACCATCCATTTAGAAAAAAAAAAAAAAAAACCTTTGATCTGCTGTTGCTTGAAGCCACAAATGCAGAACCCATGAATATAGAAATCTGACTGTACTTGCCCAGATTGTACTGGGTAACAGGTTTTCCATGAATTAACTCATGTAATCTGCATATAACAGTCAATTTCTACCCAGCCTGGTTTTTGCCTCGCTCCTTTATTATATAATTTTTCTGTCCATTCTCATCCTAGTTGCTTTTTTCTTTTCTTTTCTTTCTTTTTTTTTTTTTCCGAGATGGAGTCTTGCTCTGTCGCCCAGGCTGGAGTGCAATGGCATGATCTCGGCTCACCGCAACCTCTGCCTCCCGGGTTCAAGAGATTCTCCCACCTCAGCCTCCCGAGTATCTGGGATTACAGGCACCCACCATCATGCCCAGCTGATTTTTACAGAGATGGGGTTTCACCATGTTGGCCAGGCTGGTCTTGAACTCCTGATTTCAAGTGATCTGCCCGCCTTGGCTTCCCAAAGTGCTGGGATTACAGGTGTGAGCCACCGTGCCCGGCCCCTGGTTGCTTTTTTGCATTAGTGAAAATTCAGTCATTTAAGAGGCAGGGGAATCTCTGGGTGTCCTGATTTGGGCTGTTCTTTTACAGTGCCTTTGGGAAGTGTGGGATATCCTTAGCTTAAGAGGATGCTTTGCTACCTTCAATCCCATCCCTACTCCACTTCCCCTTCCATCAGCACACAAGGGTTCAGGTCTTGGGGCTGCCATGGAGCAGCCCAGGGAATCAAACAACCCTGAAAGGAGGTGCAGGGTGCCTGACTATGTATGGAGCCAGCAGAGTTTCTAAACCATACCGCCATAGTGGCAAGGAAGCCTGCCCCATACCTTAGAGCATCTGTGTCATATGATAAAACCTGTGGGCCCTGTTCGTTTACCTGGGTTACAGCAGCACTGGCATGCTAAGATGTTAGGTGCTACTGTTTGGGCTGGAATCCTGTCAGTTCAGTGGATAACACTAGTTAGCCAATGCTCATGTTGAGCTCTGTTTGGCAGGGGTATGCATCTGATTTATTAGAAATGCAAACAGGAATTTGTCACTACTTAATACATGGCTGCTGATAGAAAAACTGGAGTCACAGAGGTAAAGAAAAAAGCTGGGAAACTCTACACTAAGTTCTTGAGGATGGGACTAATAGCTTAATTGCTGTGTCATTTACAGTAGGTCATTTGTTGTCTCTGAGCCTGTTTTCACATCTTGAAAACAGGAGCTGTATTAGTCTGACCAGGCTTGCATAAACAAGCAGCCACAGGCTGGAGGGCTTAGAAGGCAGAAATGTATTTTCTCACAGTTCTGGAGGCTGGAAGTCCAAGGTCAAAGTGCCAGCAGGGTGGGTTTCCTCTGAGACCCCTCCCTTTGGCTGGCAGTTGGCTGCCCTCTGGCTGCCTCTTTACAGGGCTGTTCCTCCGTACATATGGCCCTTGGTGTTTCTCTGTGTGTCCAAATCTCTTCTTATAAGGACACCAGTCAGACTGGATTAGGGCCCACCCTAATAAACTCATTTTAACTTAATCACCTCATTAAGGCCCTGTCTCCAAATACTGTCACACTCTGAGGTGCTGGGGGTTAGGGCTTCTTTGATGCGTGAATTTTTGGGGGACACAATTCTGCCCATACGGGGATAGTCATAAACCCTACTTTGTGGGTTATTCTGAGAACAAAAGAGATAAAGAATATGAAGGTGTTCTATAAAAAGCCATGTCCCTTATCATTGTGCTACTAAGAAGCTGACAAGTGCTGTGTGTGTGTGGGATCTTCTTACCCTCCTCAGAAAGAAAGGACACAAGCCTAGTTTTGCTTGCAGTGGGGCCAGGTTCAGTCCCCACAGTCTAGACAGGTGCGTGGGAGCTGGCAGGCCTCTTTGCAGACTTAGCCCGCTAAGGCTGCGGCAGGCATGTCCTCGGGCTCCTCTCCTGCCTCCAAATTTCCGTGGAGATGGGCATGTGTCCTTGGTGGCTCGGGCACTCAAAGCCCAACAAAGCTGGGCACTGCTCAGCTCCTCTGAACCTCCCAGTTGGACTGGTCTGCACAGATGAAACACTGCTCCTGGCAAAAGAGCTTCAAAGCACAGCTCAAAGGCAATGTAGCCTGAAAAAGGCCTAGGGGTGGGGATATGGAAAGAATCCTGAAAGACTGTTTCCTGATCTTCTACAGGGGAAGGGGACTGGGGTTCCCCAGGAACAAACCAGTGAGTAAGAAAGGAAAGCTCTAACTGGTCAATCTCCATTCCCACGTTCCCGCCTGGCCTCTCAAATCACCAGGCCTTCAGGCATCCCAACCATAACTAAGCTGAAGAATACTCTATGATTAATACTTTCCCCAGAGAAACTGACCCTGTCATAAGGAGAGAGGCAGAGGGCTTATTCCTGGGTCTTCCATGAACCCAGCGCAGAGAATGTACCCTCGTGACAGGTTGTGAAACAGCATGAGCTTCGGACAGAGTTGGGTCTGATCCTGTCACTTGGAAGAAGGCTCTTAAGTTTTCTGAGTCTGCCTTTTATCTGGAAAATGTATTAATAGATACAATAAGTCACTGGCAGGGTTGTCTCGAAGTTTAGAAGGGATGCCCTCAAGTACCTTGTATGATTAGGATGGGTTCAGAGCAGCACACAGAGGGCCCTCAAGAAACACTTGCTCTTACTGCAATTTTGTTTCTTTACAAAGGGATATCCTCAGGAAGTTGCATCTTTGCTACACAGTAAGTGCATGGCCTTCTGTAGATGGTAATTAATGTAACTTAGAGAAGGTTATGGAGGAAGAGAAGGAGATGAGAGGGAGGGAGGGGAAGGACAGGTGAAAAAAAGGAGAAGGGAGGGGTGGGGAGGATTCTGAGTAAGAGAAAGGCAGAGAGACGGTAAAGAGCAGAGATATTATGACCTTGAGAATTTAGGGTGACTTGCCCTCTGGCAAGTGAAGCATCTCTATTCCTTTTGTTCTTTTTACTCCAAAACAGGGGGGAAACTCACCCTTTTATTTGAAAATGAACTCCCCTCCTCTCCCTGTGGCTGTGTGTATGTGTGTGTGTGATGCAATCCCACAACCATCCTGGTTGCCTTCTCTTGTTCCTGGGCTGAGCAAGGTGGGAGCAGAGCAGGTTCTAGACATCTTTAAGGCATGGGTTGGATACTCTTAGGCCAGTTGGGTACCCCGCTCCTTTGTGCCATGCCCTTGTCACACTGGTTTGTGGGTTTCTGCTCCTCTCAGGGCTCTGTAAGCCCCATCAAGGCATACAAGTGGCCAGAGGGCATTGAGTGGCCTTTGAGTCTGGCTAATCCCATTGGGAAGGGGCAGGAAGCAGAAGCAGGGAGAGCCACTGCTTTCTGACAGGGAGAGGGCCTGCAGAGCCTGAGGGAGAAGCGATGTGTGGGCCCAGCAGGCAGGACTGGAATTGTGTCTGTTCTGGCTCTGTCTACTTGTGTGACCTGGGAAAATCACTTCCCTCCTCCGGGCCTCAGTTTCCCCCAATTGAGGGTGGAGGCATCCTATCCGTAAGGTCTATTTGCACTTTTCCAGCCAAGATGGAGGCTGGATTTCCTGATGGTCTGAGTCAAGGGCAGACGGGTAGGAGACCTCGCCTGTCCTCACACTGTGCAGAAGATGGAACATTCATTACAGCCCTACACTGAGGCAAGAGAAAGTGTGAGGGCCTGCACACAATGGCCATTGTTGTTGGTTCCTGAAAACCTGCTTACGTGGTGGGTGGGGCAGGAAAAATGTGTCCTCCATTCTGTGTGGCTTTATCTTCTGGGATTCTCCAGGGCTCCAATGAAGGTGCTGTATGTTGGGGGAGGTGGGCTTTGAAAGCTCTGTGCATGAGAGTCAGGTGCTTCAGAGTGGGAGGCAGTGCACTGGCAGAGCTGTATGGTGGGGAATGTCCCAATGGCTCTGAAGCAAGGGTCTGACATGAGCACGGCCCTAAGAGAAGCCAAGAGTGGGGATGTCCTTTAAGGCCTAGGAGCCAGCAGAGCTATGGAATCTTGATCTGGTCGTCCCAGTGAGGTCCAGTGCTGGGCACAGACTCCATAGCCTAGACCTTTACAAAGGACAAAAGCAGGAATTGACACATGGGATCTAATTAAACTAAAGAGCTTCTGCACAGCAAAAGAAATGATCAACAGAGTTAACAGACAGCTTACAGAATGGGAGAAAAATGTTGGAAACTGCATCCAACAAAGGTTTTTCTTTCAATCCCCGTGGCAACTCCATTAAAAACTACTATCCCAACGTAAACAACAACAACAACAACAAACCCTTCAGGCTCAGAGGCTAAGAAACTTGCCTAATATCAGACAGCTGGCATACCATAAAGCTGGAATTCAAACCAAGGCCCGATTCAAAAAATAAGCTCATTTGAAAGGACGCAAGGCAGAGACAAAGTACCTTGGAGTGACAGGGTGTCTGAAGGCAGAGAGGTGAACTTGGATGGAGGTGAGCCTCTTCTCATTTCCTCTTAGGGAAACCTTGGCTACGTGATCTTATTAAATGAAATGCTGAATTCTTCGGCTTGAAGGTAAAATACTAGTTGCTACATTATCTGGCATTACTTTACCCACTGAGCTCAGGAATCTCATTCAGGGTACACTGTATATAATAAAATAAATCAATTAGTGGTAAGATTTTCCAGCTTAAATCAATCCTGATTCTCAGGCGTGGCATATATAAAGTACATTCCAGAGATCTGCACTGGCCAAACTAATCACAGCTCAACGGGCTGCATACAGCACCTACTATTGAGAGATCATCTCAGAAAGATCTTATAAAGGAACTAATCACATTCACTAAGATCATCTCAGATTCTCCAGAAAGGCAAAGTTGGAGGAAGGTCACGACAGGGAGGGCCTTTTTCTGGTGGTTGGGTCAGGGTTGGCCAGAAAGGGGGAGGTATGGGAGGGCGTTGGGTGTGTGTGGAAAGAATCCTATGTTTGGAATACTAGGATTTGGGCTCTAGTCCCAGATCCACCAGCTAACACAGTCTTGGATAGGTCAATTAACCTCCCTGGGCCTTGTTTTTCTAATCTATAAAGTATTCCTCAGGATGCTGTAGGGGATTAAAATGAGATGATGAATGCAAAATATTCCTGGCATCTAGTGCTAGATCCAAGTAAGTGCTTAACACATGCTGGATGAATAGACCTGAAGATGAAAAGAGATGGGTGCTGGCCTCACGCTAGAGGTGCTAAGGGGCAAAGGTCTCTGCCGATGTCTCTGTTCTGCTAACAGAAGCCCCTGTTGATGGGGAGAGGTTTGAGTGTGCAGGCAGGCAGGAAGAGGCTGAGCTTGTTGGGAGAAGGAGCAGGGGTCCTGCTGGGTGTTTGTGGGGAGGGAGGAATCACCTGTGTGGCAGTGTCCTCTGTCCACCCCTTACTTACTGTTGGCTCTGTCCATCCTTCTCTTTGGGCTACTAACTCTCAATTTGAGGTCCTGGAGCTGGAAGCCCGCATTCTGCATTAGTCTCCTCACTGGCCTCGTTGCCACCAGGTTCTTTCCCTTCCTTCTAATCCAAACTGCACGTGACTCTCAGATCCTATTGCTCCTGGCTGAAAAACCTTCATCTCTTCTTATTATTCAAAGGATCATGTTCAAACTCCATGAACGGTCTCCATCTTCCAGTCTTTGCTTTGCTACTTCTGTGTTTCAGTGCCCAACCCATGTTGCCTTTCTTTTACTCACTGTCTTTTCAAATCTTTTCGAGCTGCCAGGACTAACACACATGCATTTCATCTTGTTCATTCATTTGTTCATCAGACATTTGTTGATCACCTACTAGGTGCATTGCATGGTGCTGGGCAGCTGAGGCACATGTTCTGAAGGGGAGGCCTCCTTGCCTTCCACACTCTTTTTTTTTTTTTTTTTTTTGAGACAGAGTCTCGCTCTGTTGCCTAGACTGGAGTGCAATGGCACAATCTCGGCTCACTGCAAGCTCCGCCTCCCAGGTTCATGCCATTCTCCCAGCCTCCCAAGTAGCTGGGACTACAGGTGCCCGCCACCATGCCCGGCTCATTTTTTTGTATTTTTAGTAGAGACAGGGTTTCCCCATGTTAGCCAGGATGGTCTCGAGCTCCTGACCTCTTGATCTGCCTGTCTTGGCCTCCCAAAGTGCTGGGATTACAGGCATGAGTCACCATACTCGGCCACTTCCCACACTCTTACAAACTCGTGTCTTCCATTCCATGGTGCTTGCCCATTATGCCAATATTAACATGATTGTTCTACAGATATTTCTTACATATAGATAGTAGATTGTCAACTACTTGAGTCCTGGACCACATTGCATTTTTGTCCCCTCCTCTGCAGACTTGGAGTACCTTAGATACTTGAAGACAGGTTTGAGTCCAGGCTCTATCATGTGTTGTCTGTGTGATTTTGGCCCAGTCACTTAATCCCACTGAGCTTCAGTTATGTCCTGAGACCTAAAATGGATTAAATAATTATGCAATGGTTTTGTCCCATAAGTAGGTATTCAGTAAATAACAGCCCAACATGTATTTGCTGATTAAGAAGATTAAACACTGCTATGGACTGAATGTTTGTGTTCCCCTCCCCCCATATTCATATGTTGAAGCCCTAATTTCCAATATGATGGTATTTGGAGGTGGGGCCTTAGGAATATAATCATATTATGAGGGTGGAGTCCTTGTGAATGTGATTGGTTCCTTTATAAGAAGAGATTGAGAGAGATGATCGCTCCACACGAGGATACAGCAGGAAGCGTCCATCTGCAAACCAGGAAGAGGACTCTCACTAGGAACCAAGTGTGCTTGCAGCTTGATCTTGGACTTCCCAGCCTCCAGAACTGTGAGAGATCAATTTCTGTTGTTTAAACCACATAGTTCATGGTATTCTGTTACAGAAGCCCAACTCACTAAGAAAAACACTTCTTGGCCGGGCGCGGTGGCTCAAGCCTGTAATCCCAGCACTTTGGGAGGCCGAGACGGGTGGATCACGAGGTCAGCAGATCGAGACCATCCTGGCTAACACGGTGAAACCCCGTCTCTACTAAAAAATACAAAAAAACTGGCCGGGCGAGGTAGCGGGCACCTGTAGTCCCAGCTACTCGGGAGGCTGAGGCAGGAGAATGGCGTAAACCTGGGAGGCGGAGCTTGCAGTGAGCTGAGATCCCGCCATTGCACTCCAGCCTGGGCGACAGAGCGAGACTCCGTCTCAAAAAAAAAAAAAAAAAAAAAAAGAAAACACTTCTTGCACCAAATAGAAACAGACCAAAGAGAATACCAACATTCAGGCTGTGCAGAGCATGTGGCCAGGATGGACTTTTGCTGTGGGATGGATCTGAGGTAGTGCCCAATATTAAATGGTCTATGAATTTCTGCAGGGGAACAGAGACCAGTTTGGGGGTCAAGATGGGCAAGTGCAAGAGGGAAAAACTAAGGTGTCTAGTCCTGCCAAAGAGCGTAGACTAGAATTTTCTTCTGTATGTGAAAAGTGAAAGGTTCCTTGGTTCTGTGGTTCTATTTTGAGCAGCAAACCTCCTGAGGCAGGAATTAGTTGGAGTTCAACTCCAGCTCGAACCTGTGTGAGCAAGTTTTTCCTCTGCAGATGCTGAGCAGCCTCCTGAGGCACATTTCCACATCTCCAGGCCCTCCCAGGTCTTGGAGAAGGGAGTGGGAGAGGGGAGGAGGCACAGTTGGAGTCAGAGTCTTCTTCATTCAGACATCAGCTGAGAAAGAGTGAATGATTGCTTCATTTGAATTTCCAGTGAATTTGAGTTGGGTCAGGACCAGCCAGAAACTGGGAGGCTGGGGTGGGGTCGGGGTGGTTACTCTGGGGTTGTAGAAAGAATTGTATGTTTGGAATACTAGGACTTGGGTCCAGTACCAGATGCACCAATTAGTGTGACTTTGATAGATCAATTAACCTCCCTGGGCTTCCTTTTTCTAATTTATGAAGTTTATTCTTGGTATTCTTTGGAGGAGAAACCAGACCTACCAGTGCAGTGCTTCTCAAAAACTTCAGTGTACGTGCGATCGCCAGCAGATCTTGTTGAAACGCAGATTCTGCTTCAGCAGGCCTGGTGTGGGACTTGAGAGTCTGCGCTTCTGACACACACCCATGCAAGGCCAGGGCTCCTGGATCATGGATCACATGGCGTTCTAGTGTAGGGATTTACTAACCATGGTTTGAGGATCAAATCCAACCTGCTGCTTGCTTTTGTAAATAAAGTTTTATCAGAACACAGCCATGCCTGTTCATTTAAATATTGCATATGGTTGTTTTCATGCTAAGTGGACAGAGCTGAGTAGTTGCATCAGAGACTGTATAATGCACACAGCCTAATTATTTTAATAGTTACTACATGGCCCTTTACAGAAAAGGTTTGCCAACCCCTGCTGTAGAGGACTAAGGACTGGTCTGTGTGAGCCAGAAGGTCTGCATTTCTATCTGGGTTTGGCCAAGGGCAAGCCACTTCACCTTGCTGGTACTCACTTTCCTTATCCAGGGAGCAAAATAATATCTACCTTTCCTTATCTAGGGAACAAAATAATATCTACATTTCTAGGCAGCCTGTGATTCTGGGATTTCAATATTACATAGAAAACATCATAGTTTCTATAGAAACAGGCATCTGAGAACCACGTTGAATGGCCTGCATTTGGAAGCTGCAAAAACATACCTGGCCTAACCCCGCAGAGTCTAGCAAGGCAGATCCCATCAGATGCCATGAGAGGTCTATGGAAACAGACCACAGCTACTCTCTGATGTTGAGTCAGCTGGGAATAGAAATGGGCTTGAGAGGAGGGAAGAGTGAGAATTGGAGACTGGCCTCCCGAGCTCCAGTACAGGTGGATGCTGGTAGAGGGGCCCCAGCACAGCACATGCCAGCATCACTCACACAAAGTCATTCTTGCTGAGAGACCAACTCAAAAACAATTCCCTAACTCACTGCTCCATGTGCTCCTGACTGGGTGCATTTGGTCAACCAATATTAACAAGTCCTTTCAAGGCCTCCGAGACTCTGCCAGGCACAGGGATACAGAAGGGTTTATGACATCCAGGGCCTCCTGGGGGCCTCACAGTCTGATGGGAGAAACACCATGTAAATAAATAATTATATGAGAGTTCTTCAAGCCAGCTGTGAAGGGAAACACGTGACTCTGGGTCTCCAGCTTGGGCAACAGGTGAGACATCATTAAGGCAGGGAAGATGGGTACGGGAAGAGGCAGTGTTTTTAGAAGGGGGAAGGATGTGTAAAGATGGGGAAGATAATGACTAGTTTGGGGCATGTTGATTTCAACGTGGGTTGCTTGAAGGACTAAATGACAAAGCTGTGAATTCCTGTGAAAAGCAAAACAGCGTCTCTGTAGGCCTGCAAATGTTGAACGGGAATGACATATATGTTGCCATGGTTACTTCCCAGCGCTGAGAAGAGTCCCAGTGCACACACCCATAGTACTTCTGGGGCTCTCTAGGGGTTACCTGCCTTGCTCTGTCTCAGCCCACAGGAGAGACCTGGGCCAGAGAGGATCTCTGTTAAATGCAAACTTTTTAGGAACATTTTTATTTTCTCTCAACTCGGAAGAGTGGTGGCTGATCATTTCTCACTATAACTGTCAAGTCTCCACTGAATGGGAAAATTTGGAATCTACAGACCTGGACCTGAGCCCTGAGCCCCTGAGGCCACATTCTGGTACGGCTTCATAAAGGTGAAAAGAAAGCCATGAGAAACAGTGAACTCGTGCTCACGATTATTTTGGTGTCTCAACTGATCTCTAGTTCCTCACCTGGGAGTATGAATCTGAGATGGCTGGATGGCATCCCATTCCCTTGCTTTGGGATTCAGAGCATAATCCATACAATTAGTGAGAATCCACACAGGTACAGTGCATAGACAGATTGAACCATATGTGCTTGCAAAGTAGCAGAGCCAAGGTATTGCCCTTCCCAGGTAAATTGTCCACATCTAGGAGGGCAGATCTGATGACTGCACGTATTTGCCTGAAGAGTGCTTGTGCCTGCTCTGCTCAGTTGGTTTGAGTGCTAGGCTAGTGAGGCCACATGAGCTACACACTGGCCTGCTGGCCTTGCTTGGGTTGTTTCTGGGTAGCTAAGCAATTCTTAGCACTTAGCACAGTTCCTAATTATATGCCTGTCTATGGGATTATTTTATTGAGGCCTGGCTCTCCCACTCCCAATGGCTATAAAGACTATGTTTGTTTTTGGTTTTGTTCACCATTGTACCATGGTGCCTGGCACTTGGTGGGGCTTTGTTAAGTATGTGTTGAATAAACTGACAGGAAGCCTGTCTCCACTGCTGGGAAAATGACTCAAAGTAAACACTACCAAGGGTATCTGTCTCCCTGTCTTTGTTTACCAAGAATTGCAAAAAGTATTATCTAGTGAGATCCTGGGGAGATTTTGCGCTACCCATTTATAACCTTCTCTAGGGGCTGGGTGCAGTGGCTCACACCTGTAATCCCAGCACTTTTGGAGGCTGGGGCAGGCGGATCACCTGAGGTCAGGAGTTTGAAGCCAGTCTGGCCAAAATGGCAAAACTCAGTCTTTACTAAAAATACAAAAATTAGCCAGGCATGGCGGCGGACGCCTGTAATCCCAGCTACTTGGGAGGCTCAGGCAGGAGAAACACTTGAACCTGGGAGGCAGAGGTTGCAGTGAACTGAGACTGCACCATTGTACTCCAGCCTGGGCAAAAAGAGAGAAACTACATCTCAAAACAATAAAATAAAATAAAATATAAAATAAAATAAATAAAATAAAACCTTTTATAGGACACACCATTTGCAGTTCAAATAGGATTGACCAAGAAATCACTGAGAGGAAAGTTGCTTCAATATCAGACAGCCAGAGGGGCCAGGTGTGGATAACAAGGCTCAAGACCACCGCTGGCTTGAAACTGAAGGCTGGATAGGAGCGGGTATGAGGATCAGTGAAGAGACTGAGAAAATATGCAGGAAGCCTCTGCCTTTATATTTTAGGCCGAGGCCACAGAGAAACAATGGATAGCTCCCCAGGACTTTGCCCCTCAACCCCAGGGGGACCGACCCAGCCTTGTGCCATGCCCTTGGTGCTTCCCCAGGATCCAAGACTGGGCACCCTCTCCCTCCCCTTGCTTCACTGGACAGCCAGCTCAGGTGCAACTCCACATGGGCAACAACAGCCAAACATATGTAGGCACAGAGCCAATACACAACCCTAGAATTACAGGTTGTTAGAGCCACAGGCAATTTAAAATCAATAGATCAAATCCTGAAGCTGTAGTCAAGAGAGTGAAATTCTAAATTTGGCCCCTTTCTTATAATATTCTAAATACCTTCCCCCACACCTAACAATAATTCTGATTACTGCTGACCAAGTGCTCACCAAGTTCCAGGCACTCTGCTGAGTCCCTACATGGATGATCTCTTTTAACCCTCAAAACAAGGCTGAGGGAGGGAGACCATACTTGTTTCCATCTTGTAAGCATTGAAATGGAGGCTGGAGATGTCCAGCGGCTCATCAAATCCATGGCTGGTGGTGAGAAGCTCTGGGTCTTCTGAATTCTAGCTCAATGGTGAGTCCCTACTCTACCCTCTCTCAATTGCAAGTCCTCTAAGCTATATTTGAATTACCTATTTAAAGATGGCCAGCACATCTTACTTATCAAATGAGTTTATAATAGCTCCATGAAATTGAATTCTCAGCCTCAAAAATACTCACATGTAACTCTAAGATTTTTTTTCTTAAGATTTTTCACTAAGTGCCTGTTGCTGTCCTGCTCCAGAATCTACTGCCCACTGGCAAACCGGAGGCAAGATTCCTTACCCTCTCTGCCCTCTTCCAACAAATGTTTCTGTAGAACACATGTGCACCAGGCAGGGTAGGAGGCTTTGAAGGGGACACAAAGATAAAAAACACGTGATCCTCATTTTCCAGGTAGTGGCAGGGAAAACATATGATGAGAACACACATGCCCCTGACACAGGCCAACTTCCGATAAGTCTATTGATGAGATAGAAGGCAAAATTAAGTGCTCAGGGAATTCACAGGCTGGGCTCGCTTCCAGCAGGGAGATGGCCATTAGGTAGGCCTTGCAGAAGGAGCAGAATTTCAACAAGTAGTTGTGGAGCCTCTCCTTGGACTGGGATTAAATACTTACTATTTCCTGAGTGCGGGGCTTATGCAAGACACACAGTAGGCTCCCTAACACATTTTCTAAACACTAGCCGCTTGGGCTAGGCTAGGAGTCATGGGCTTGAATCTTGGTTCTGATGCCACCACTAGATGTAAATTATATAAATCCTACCCTTTCTCTGGGCCTTTGATTTTCCCCAACTATGAAATAGGAATATGGAGGAGGCTGGATATATCCTTGCTCATGGGTTTCTGGTTAGGATTACACTAAGTGAATACATGCAAAATTATTTTCAAGCCAAAATGAAATACAAATATAAGAGACTGTTTCTCACTATTCTTATTGTTGTTACAAAAACTAAAAAATAGCAAATTCCATATGCTTCTCATGTAGCTAAAAGCCTTTTTTGGAGGGGGTAGGGTAACTACTTGAGGCCAGGCACTGGGGATACAAAGATTAATAACACCCAGCCTCCATCCTTGGAATCTGGAAGGTCTAGGAAAGGAGATAGTAGGTACAATTGGTAATATAAGTTTAATGTGCTACTACAAAGGCTGGGCTGGAGTTTGGCAGGAACTCTACTCTTTCTTTTTTTTTTTTGAGATGAAGTTTCATTCTTGTTGCCCAGGCTGGAGTGCAATAGTGTGATCTCGGCTCACTGCAACCTCCACCTTCCGGGTTTAAATGATTGTCCTGCCTCAGCCTCCCGAGTAGCTGGGATTACAGGCATGCACCACCACGCCCAGCTAATTTTGTATTTTTAGTAGAGATGTGGTTTCTCCATGTTGGTCAGTCTGGTCTCGAACTCCTGACCTCAGGTGATCCACCTGCCTCGGCCTCCCAATGTGTTGGGATTACAGGCGTGAGCCACCGTGCCCGGCTGAGCTCTGCTCTTAGTGGTAATGCAGGTGGATAGTAATACTTAGGACAAGAACTTCAAATGTGAATCAACTGGCATTCTCCAACACAAAATAGAATTAAAGGCATAGGGACTTTTTTTTTTTTTTAAGTTTGAGCTTATTATACTATGTTCCAGGCACTTTCACATCCATCATCTTCCTAATAAGCCATGTATTATTACGCCAGTTTTACAGATGAGGAAGCTGAGAATCAGGGTGGTTGGGTAATTTCCAAGATCTATAAAACTAGAAGCATAAAGGCAAAATTTAAACCCAGATTATCTAACTGTAAGCATGGGGCTTTTCCCAATACCCCTTGTTGCTTTCTTATCAGCCAGTGTTTCTATAGAACCCATTCCATGCTAATCTTGAATGACCTTCTTACTCGGATTGCTTCTCCCAGGAGAAAGACTAATCTTTGATAGAGTGCAGTGGTGTGATCTCAGTTCACTGCAACCTTCATCCACTGGGTTCGAGCAGTTCTCCTGCCTCAGCTTCCCTAGTAGCTGGGATTACAGGCATGTGCTACCACGCCTGGGTAATTTTTGTAGTTTTAGTAGAGATGGGGTTTCACCATTTTGGCCAGGCTGGTCTCAAACTCCTGACCTCAAGTGATTCGCCTGCCTTGGCCTCCCAAAGTGCTGGTGAGCCACTGTGCCTGGCCTGATGAGAGGGATTTTACAGTAACCCCTCCCATCATCATTTCCTCTTCCACTTCCTATGATAAACTAATTCCCTCCTACTGTGGTCTCCTGACTTCTCCCTCTCCTCCAACCCCAACGAAACTGCCAAGGAGTTAAGAATCGCAATACATGAGGAGGCTGCAGAGAGAGCACCCTGCCTCCTCAGCCATTAGCCTACAAATCCCAGGACAAAATACACTGAGAGAAGGGAGAAATTTGAATACAATTCTGTCCAGAAAGAGTTCACATAGACCAAAATCTGACTATGCCTTAATTTTGCAGAACTGTAAGGAATCTTAAAATATAATTGTCAGACTTGCTTATTTTACAGATTCAGAAAACTGAGACCCAAGAAGGGGAAAGGACTTGCCTCAAGTCACACACTAGCAATAGGCAGAGTCTGGACTGGAACTCCAGTCTTCCGACTCCTAGGCTAATGCTTTTTCACTAAAATACATTGCCTCTTTAGCTTTTCTCATTAACAACTCAACTTACATGAGATCATAGCCCTTTCAAGAAGAAAGCTCAGTGCTGGTATCTCTGCAAAGCCCAGAAGTCAGTGCCCCACTCTGATCAGCTGATGTCCTCATCTAAAGAACAGGAAGTGGTTTCACTTCTAGCTCTGAAAGCATATTGTAGGGGTGAGAAAGGGGGATTTGGGGAAGAGAGTTCCTGTACATGATAGTCCAAAGCAATCAGCAGACACTTTGGTCTTGCTTGAAGAAGGGGAAGATATAAGGTCAGACATGTAAGGGGAAGATGAAGGTTGTCCTTGATCAGCACATGATCTCATCAAGAGCTTCCCCCAGCCGCAGGGTGGTGGAGGGTGGAAGTGGGGAGGGGGAGGGTGGTGGTGGGGATTCGGCTCTGCTCATTCCCTTCTCTGCTCTGAGGGAGCTAGATACCAGAGTGGGGGCTGAGATAGGAGCACCAGGGTAGGAAAATTTGCAGGAACTTGATACAACCTTCAATGCTTCCTCCACCCTCCGTTAGCACCCATAACTTCTCCTGCCAAGGGAGGAAGAAGGAACACATTATTCAGCTTTACACACTGAAAAGTTTACTGTGTGAAATAAAGGAGACTTAAGAGGTCAACAGAGGCCGGGCACGGTAGGTCACACCTGTAATCCCAGCACTTTGCGAGGCTGAGGCGGGTGGATCACCTGAGGGCAGGAGTTTGAGACCAGCCTGGCCAACATGGAGAAACCCCATCTCTATTACAAATAGAGAAAAAGTAGCCGGGCATGATGGTGCATGCCTGTAATCCCAGCTACTCAGGAGGCTGAGGCATGAGAATTGCTTGAACCCGGAAGGAGGAGGTTACAGTGAGCTATCATGTGCCACTGCACTCTAGCCTGGGTGATGGAGTGAGACTCTGTCTCAAAAAAAAAAAAAAAAAAAAAAAAAAAAGAGGTCAACAATTCCTGAATCCTCTCTTAAAGGACAGAGGTGTGGAGATGATGTTTCCTGATGACCTGGCCTGGAATATAACAATCTGATTGTCAAATAGATGGGTGTGAAACAAGAGAATAGACTCCCCAACCCCCGCATTGATGTCAGTGGAGTTTTGTTTTCTTCTAGTGGTAGGATCACATCCCACCTTAGTACTAACAGCCTGGGACATCAAAGCACACAGACGCAGAGCCATGGAATGCCAGGCACGGGAGAGACTGCGGGCATTTGCCTGTAGCAATGGTGCTCCAACCTGGCAGCCCATCAGAGTCATCTGGGGAGCTCATTAAAATTGAGATTCCCAGGAACCAGCCCAGAGATTGCTTAGGTAAATCTGGGCTGGGGTACACAAATCTTCATTTTCAACAAGCAGCTGGTTTAAGAACCAAGGATCTGGTTCAACCCCATCCATCCACCTATCAAAACTTTGATACAAGATACTGCTTTTACAGTAAAGAAAACTGAGGTGCCAAAAATAGGTTAGTAGCAGGACTTGGACTAGGATTTGGTCTTCTTCCTGCTGGTATGGTGTCTCTGCCAGTGCTCTTACACCTGGCTTTCTCTTCCAGCTCACCTGTCCATTGAAGACCTGTGAGGACCCGTGAGCCCACAGGGGAATCAGCTGCCAGGAGCTTTGATTGAATCTCTCCATTTGGATCACTCGTAGAAAATGGCTACTTTTGAGGCTGGGGTAGAGGTGGTTTTAAGGACATTCTCAGAAAGCTGTGTTTTGTATTCTGGTGAGTTAAAAGTGGAAGGCCCAGCTGGTGGCCTCTAAAACATACTACCCAGTTGTTCCAGACAGAAAGAATAGTTAGTTCATGGGAGCAGCCTGCTGTGTTGGAGGAACCAAAGTGGCAGAGGCAGAGTGAGCGATGGAGAGAGTGGCAGAAGAGGAGGTCTGGGAGGTAATGGGAAGCCAAAACATACGGGACCCTCTAGGCCACGTGATTTTTGGCTTTTTCTCCAAGCCACTGCAGCATTTTGAGAAGAGGAGTGTCATAACCTGACTGCTCTGATGTGGTGGTGAGAACAGGTTACCTACGGCAGTGGGATAGAAGCAAGGAACCCAGTGAGGAAGCTTTGCAGTAATCCAGGGGACAGAGGATGGCGGCTCAGATCAAGATGGCAGGAATACAGGTGGTGAGACATGGTTGAATCCTGATGTTTTTTAAAAGTAGAGTTAATGGATTTTCTGATGGACTGGCTATGAGATGTGAGATAAAAAGGGGAGTCAAGGATGATGCCAAGCATTTTGGCTCCAGCGATGGGAAGGCTGGAGTTACCAACTGAGAGGAAGAAGACTGTAAGTGGAGAAGGTTTGGGGGAGGGATGGCAGAGCTCTGCATTGGACATACCAAGTTTGAGGTGTCTGCTAAACACACAAGGGAAGTACGGCACAGGCGCTGGACACAGGAGCCTGGAGCTCAGGGAAAGCTCGAGACAGGCTGGAGGCATCATTGAGTATACACATGGTATTGAAATAAAGTCTTATGACTGGATGAGGTGATCAAGGAATTAAGTACAGGCAGTGAAGAGAAGAGGATCAAGGACCCTGCCTGGGGACCCTCCAGTATCAAGAGGTCAGAGAGAAATGAGACTGAGAAGGAGTGACCAGTGAGGGAGGAAGAAAACCATGAGCAAGTCAAGTCCTAGAAGCCAAGTGGACCAAGTGTTTCCAGGAAGAGGGAGTGATCAGCTGAGTCACATGCCACTGACCGCTGTGGCAAGATGAGGGTTAGGAACTGACAATTGGATTTAGCTATTAGAGAACTGGTAACCTTGACAGAGGCAGCAGTTGACTCTGAACCTCATGGAGCCCCACAGTTTGACAACTGACTGTCATTGAAGACACCCTTATTGTGAATTTTTGTCTTCTGGATTAAGTTGTAAACTTTGCAACATCGGATGACCAGTCAGCATATGCGCAGAGCACAGAGTCCTTGCTGGGCTGTGGGGCCTTATGAAGCCCGTTGACACCCACCTGAGGGCTCCTACCACTGGGCATTGACCTAAAGCAATTATCCTCATTCCTGGCTTACCTTGAACGCAGAATTTCAGTTCTTTGGGGTCAGTGACACCCTTCCTGCTTTCCCGGATCACGGCCCGGTTCTTCTTGTTTTCTCCCCAGAGATTGGTGCCTCCATACATGCTGGGAATGTTGAGAATGGCAATGCCTTCCAGGAAGATGTTGCTCAGGTCCACCCTAACCCCATCACACTGGAGGACAGAGAGAAAAGGCCATCTGTTAGTGTCCTCAGTGTGTCACAACCCAAGGTGCTCTGTGTGTGTGTGTGGTGGGTACTCTCTTAAAGGATGTAACAGGTCCTCAGCCACCACCCTGCCACTGTAAGAGGAGAAGTCATGGGCAAAGTCGCTCAGACTTAATGCTTTGACCACTGCGGTGAGACGAGAGATCCAGTCCTGGTCAGCTCTGGGAAAGACAGCACAAGGCTCCAGGGGTCATCTTTAGGTCTATAAGTGCTTTAGGGCTGGTTCTCAAGTCAATTGTCAAACTGTTCTCCAGTCTAATCTCATTATCATCAATCTTGCCCCTTCCTAACCATTAGAAGATTTAGTGGAACTGAATTCAGAACCTAACAAATGACAGAATTTTTTTTGTTGTTGTTTGTTTTTTTAGATGGAGTCTCGCTCTGTCGCCCTGGCTGGAGTGCAGTGACACAATCTCGGCTCACTGCAACCTCCATCTTCTGGTTTCAAGTGATTCTCCTGCCTCAGCCTCCTGAGTAGCTGTGATTATAGGCACCCACCACCACACCTGGCTAGTTTTTGTATTTTTAGTAGAGACGGGGTTTCACTATGTTGGCCAGGCTGGTCTCAAACTCCTGACCTCATGATCTGCCTGCCTCGGCCTACCAAAGTGCTGGGATTACGGGAGTAAGCCACCATGCCTGGTCAGAAAATTTTTGTTTTACCCCCTCCTACTTTATCTCTCTGTGAGAAGCACAAGACTTTAAGCTTTGGAAGGCTTTCAGAATATGCCTGTCTCCTGTATCTGTATCATAAGTGCAATTTTGGCATATGTGTTTGCTGAAGGAGCAGAGTTTCTTTATCCAGTCTCCACAACTTGCAATCCCCACCAGGTACAAAAAGTCAGAAGGCTTGAATTTTCATCTCGCATGTCTATAAAGTCAGCCCACTTTGGCATCGTTCTTACCAACACAGCAAGAAATATCAGCTCTGATCCTTGTTCTTCAGGATAGTAGGTAGTTTATTTCACTTACAGAAGCAAACACTGGACCCAGAGAGTTCAGCTAAGTTATCCAAGATTGCACAGCTAATAAATAACAGAGCAGGGGTTCAAAGTTGGGGGCTTTGACTACAAAGTACATGGTCTTTATCTTGTTTATTGAGAGAAAGAAAAAATCAAATGCATACAATAAAAACCCACTGTCTCTGAGGTTACGTACAAACCCAAACTTCCAGAGACTTATTAACAGAGGAGGACTAGAAAGGTATTGTTGCCATCAGAGGAGAACTCGAAGACTTGTTGCCATTCATAGTGACTCACCTCCTGATTTCTTCGCAGGTCTTACATTATGTTATCTTGTTTCCCCAACTACAAGATGGAATACACTGAGCATCTCTGGTAACTGGGAACTCATTTTTTCACTGGGAAGTTCTGATAATTTGAGAGGTCTCTTTATGTTGATCTGGATTCTCTCTCACTCTTGTTTCCACCAGTTGGTCCTGTTCTCTCTTCTGAACCCATACAGACCGACCCTCCTTCCTTCTCCATGGGCCACCCCCCAGACAGATGATGATGATGATGATGATGATGATGATCACCATTGTGCACATGTATTAAGCACTGCCATCTACCACACACAATTTTATACACATCTCATTATCTTTGCAATAATCCTATAAGTTAGTACTATGACTATCCTCTTTTTACACTGGAGAAACTGAGGCACAGAAGAGGTTAAATAACCTGCCCAAAGTTCACAGCTTACAAGTGGAAGTACACAGATTTAAGGGCAGTCAGTCAGAGCCCAAGTCTTTTATTTCTCCTCCCTCTCACACTACCCAGGTTGTGCCACCTCTGGACTGTCAACTCTCTTCATCTTCTCCCATGGGACTTAAGTTTTCAGATCTTTTCCCATCCTGGCTGCCCTGTTTTGCACACACTGTAGTTTGTTACCCTGCTATTTGGCAAGGTCCCTAGCATTGAAAACAACACCAACGATGGGATCTGATGGGGGCAGGTGGCTACCACACCAGTACTTCTTGCCGCTGAAATTTAATGATACTATCCTGCCCCAGAAATGAGATGATGTGCAAAGCTCATGTAAGAGTTCAGCATGTTATCTATTATCATTATCCTTATCCTTAGTATTCAATATAATCAAGGTTGCACTGGCCCTTTTGTTAGCGACTAGATGACAACATCACTTCAGCTTAAATGGGTGGTCATCTTTGTTGCCCAGACCATCTCATGATCCTATTTTTCATCCAATTCTTTGCCATTCTGAACCTGTGTAGATTTAAAAAAATAACATGGACATAAAACTTTACATTTATGTTAATTAATTTCATCTGGCTTTCAGCCCAAATTTCCTCTAGTCTACCCAGTTTACTTCTAATCTTCATTCTGTGACCTTCTGTCATAGCCTTCCCATCATTTGGGGATTAAGTCATTAATATGTGTGCATAAAAGGAAAAAACAGTGACCGAGCCCTCTCCTCGGTCAGTTTAACACCAAACATTATGCATTAACATCCCTAGGGGTATGGCTGCCCTATCGGGGCTGCATCTTCTGGACTGGACTGTCACCCAGCCTACTTTTTATTATAAGACAGACTGATGGAATTCAGAGATGAGAGGCACATAAGGGAAGATGCCTCTCATCTTTCATGCCTCATCTTTCATAAATGAGTCCCAGTGAGGTTAAGAAACTTCCCTGTGGTCATCTAACTTATTAATGGTAGAACTAGATATGTATCCAGGTCTCCAGACCTCAATCCTGTGTTCTTTCCATGAAAACATAAAACACTGTGCCGAGATCAAACAGCATTTCCTAAATGACCACCCTACAACCTCTATCAGAAAAGGAATAAGAGAACTCAATTAAGTCACCAAAATCTGTGTGCAAAGCCTAAATACTTGGTTAATAATCTACTCTAGAATCTTGCCAGGGATCAGAATAAAGTGTATCAGTCTGTGGTTTCCAGAATGTATCCTATTCTTATTTTTTGAACACTGGAGCCATATTTGTCTGCCTCTTATTGGCTAGAACCTACTCTGTTTTCTGGATTTGTCAAAGCGGCCCCCGAATGACATCTACAGGCTTGTCTGGCAACTTGGATTCAAATGTGTGTGTGTTTTTCAAAGCCAGTTAGTTCTCCACTGATCTACCTTGGGCTCTAGTATCCACCTTTGGCATCTCTTCTTCCATTTTAGTTTAAGGCCACTCTCTTTGGAAAAGATGAAAACTCTTCCAGAATGGCAAAGTCCTGTTGAGCTATGTTTTCTGTGTTCTTTTTTGCTTCAAATGTTGTCCAGCATTCAGCTTGGCCTTCCGTTAGCCTGAAGCCAGGCTCATAGCTCTGAGTTGCTTTTGTGTATTCCTACCTGGTAGCATGCCCAGGCTCTGCCTTTGTGTGTATGTGCACAGTTCCCTGAAAGCATGGGCTCAACCAGCTCTCTCTGTTGCTGTCACATTGATTGAAAAACAAAAACCAACTCCTTTACCTTTTCTTTTCAATGTGATTCATGATTTCTTAGAAACTTATTTTGGAATGTCTTCTACCCTCCTATCCTTCATACACATATTCCTAATTAGGGATTTAGGCTGGAGTCCCACTGGATCACACTTTCTTTCTTTCTTTCTTGTTTTTTGAGACAGAGTTTTGCTCTTGTTGCCCAGGCTGGAGTGTGGTAGCGTGATCTTGGCTCACTGCAATCTCCGCCTCCTGGGTTCAAGAGATTTTCCTGCCTTGGCCTTCTGAAGTAGCTGGGATTACAGGCACCTGCCACCATGCCCAGCTAATTTTTTTTGTATTTTTAGTTGAGACGGGGTTTCACCATATTGGCCAGCCTGATCTTGAACTCCTGACCTCAGGTGATCCACCCACCTTGGCCTCCCGACTCGGCCTCACGCCTGTTGGGATTACAGGCGTGAGCCACCGCGCCTGGCCCACACTTTCTTTTATTCTTGTCACCCTCTAGATGAAGCGGCCACTTCCCTATCTTGGTTGTAGTTGCTTCTACATCATCTCAATTTATTCATTCTTGGTCAAAACATCCCTTTCCCTTCTAAGCAGTAATAATAATAATATTAGCAACTCATGCTTGTTGAGAGCTTCCTACAGCACTGTGCTGGGATTCACCCACAGCATCTCTTGGGATCTTTACATGAACATGATGAGGGAGGCAGCATTGCTACCCCCAACTGACAGGGCCTCTTAGGAGTTAAGATGCTTGCTCAAGGCTCCATAGCTTCCCACTCTACAAGATGGCAGAGCCAGGATGCAAACCCAGGAAGGCAGATGCCAGATCCTACGCTGGAGATGAGTCAGTGAGGCAAATCGGGATTTTTGCTGATGCTAGGTTTATAGCAAAATTAAACTTCCAGCTGTTTGAATAATTGAGATCTCCCACTGCTGCTCTATCTTATTGAGTGCTTAGAGCAATGCTTGGCACATCAATGTTGGATATTAATATTATTATATCTTGCCTCCGCACCAGGTTTGTTTTTTAAAAACGTACATCACCAGCATAGTCCTTGACAAACAGTATTCCACAAAGTCACCTTTCTTCCGTACTACAGTTTTAAGTGCACTCTGTCCCTCCATCTCTATCCATAGCCAGCTAAGTGTGTTTGCTATTACCTTGGTAAACGTTTACCGCTTCCTGGAAGAGCAGACAATCCTCACTCTGCTTTCTAGGTTGTCCCCTTCCCCTATTACCGCAGTGGGTCCCATGTAGATAGGGCAAGTAGAGGAGGTGGGAGAAGCTTGGGGTCTGCTGGACGCTGATGTCCTCTCCTCTTGGAATGCACCTACTTGGAAAGTGAAAGCCAATATAGTGTCTTGGAAAGAACGTGCTTGCCTGGGCTTGGAGGCAGAGAGACATGGGTTTAAATCTTGGCTCTGTCACTTGCCAGCGGTGTGATTCCAGGTTGTTTCCTTACCCCTCTGAGATTTAATTCGTCATCTGTAAAATGGAGGATGGGGGAAGAACATCTGCTTTAAGGGGCTGAATTGTGTCTGGAAAGCAGTCGCACTCTGTAACTGTCTGCATTATTATCACAGGTTCCCCAACCTCTGTGCCAAGAGGCATTTATCTTCCTGAATTCACTCCCCACAGCTGAGGCTTTGCTGGAAGCATCTTGATGGCCTCTTGGCCCGACCCAGGCTGGTAAGAGCTTTGGCAAGCGCACGACTGTGTGCCCATTCTCCAGAGTTCCTGGCCTCGCGATCGTGCCCTGATTTCCTTCAGAACCCCAGGCCCGCTCTGGAAGTGGAAGGTAGCCGTGCTGTCTGGGAAAGTGGAGCCGAGCAAGGGACGCTGTCGGCCTAAATGGAACGCCGGCCCCGGGGCCCGCTCCCCGGCGGGTTCCGGAGCTAAATCCTCCAACTGTTCCATGACGTCATCGGGCCCCCTCCCCCTGCTCCGGCCCGAGCGGCCCCGGCGTGGCGCGAAGGAGGGTGGCGGTCCCCGCGCGCACCGTGGGCCATCCCTAACCCAGGACCTGGCTAGCAGGCTGCCCTCCGAGCCCAGGCTGCGCTGGGCGGAACCGCGGATTTATAGCCCGGAATGGCGCTGAAACAGCTCCTGGCCAGAGCAGAGAACGTGCGCACACTTGAAATCGTGCTCCCTGGTGCGCCGGCGGCCAGGTGCCCGACGTCGGGCTTGGAAGCAGGGCTGGAGTCCGTCTGAACCCAGGCCCGAGAGACCAGCGGCTGCCGGTCACGTTCGACTGTGTCCCCCTTGGGAGGACGATCCCCCCAGTTCTGGTTTCTTCCTGAGCCACGGGTGGTTGGTTGGTTTGGTGGAAGGCCAGTGCACAGGTAACAGAGACTGGGTTAGGAGGCAGAGCGCATTTATGTGCAAATGAAACGCACGGGGAACCCGTATTCCTCTCCGCCTCCCCGCCCTTGACGTCTCGATCCCTACAGTCACAGAATTCTAGGCAGAGGCAGCCGATTCCTCCGCCCTCGCCGACAGGGACCTGGAGCACCGAAGCTTCCCAACCGGTGCCGGCTTTTCCGCGCCCTCCTGCTGTCCTGCGCCGCGACCTCAAAAGGGCGGCGGGTGGGGGTCCCTCCACTCCAGCCCTGTCGATCCTATTTCGGAAGGGCCTCAGGGAAGGAGATTCCACAATTTATTTGATGACCTGTTTCAGTTTTTAGCAACTAGGAAATTCCCCCTTCTTCTAACCTCGATTCACCGTGCCACAGATTTGGTTTGGAGGCAGATGGTTCTGTTTATAGGCCTGCCACTCGGCTTTGTCTGCTCTCAGGAATGACCTCCGCCAGGCCAGATCGGAGGTGGAAGCTAGGACTCGGTAGCTCCGGAGGCATGTATCCCCTTCCTGCTGGAAATTTTCTCTTTCTTGGATACCCTGCCACTGAGTTATTGTCCTTCCCATCTTCCACGACTCCTTCTTGGTCTTTAAAAAAAAAAAAAAAAAAAAAAAAGGCCGGGCACTGTGGCTCACGCCTGTAATCGCAGCACTTTGGGAGGTGGTTGGATTACCTGAGGTCAGGAGTTCAAGACCAGTCTGGCCAACATGGCGAAACCCCGTCTCTACTAAAGATACAAAAAATTAGCCAGGTGTGATGGGGGGCGCCTGTAATCTCAGCTACTCTGGAGGCTGAGGCAGGAGAATCGCTTGAACCCAGGAGGTGGAGGTTGCAGTGAGCTGAGATGGCGCCACTGCACTCCAGCCTAGGGGACAGAGTGAGACTCCGTATAAAAACAACAACAACAACAACAACAACAACAACAACAAATTATGGTTATTTTCAAACATACAGGGAAAGTAGAGAGAATAATAAACCCCTGTGTACCCCAAAACCCAGTTTGGGTAATTAGCACCTCTAGCAACTGGCAGCTAATCTTCTTTTAACTCTACCCCAGTTCACTTTATCACCTCCAGATCAAACTAGTTTATAGCAAATTCTTGAGATTCTATCATTTTATCCATAAATACTTGACTATGTATCTTTAATAACTCAAAGAAAATTACAATACTATTGTTACTCTTTAAAAAATTCTTTAAAAAGGATCCAGTAGTTGTTCAAATTTCTTTGATAGTATCATTTTTTTTTTAATCGTTAGCTTGCCTGAAAAGTCTTCATATTGCATTTGTTGATATATATCGGTGAGGTCTCTTTGGATCTATAGACTCCTGTTCTTTTTTATCCTTGTCTTTTGTTTATTGAAGAAATGGGTCATTTGTCCTTAGAGCAGTGCTTCTCAAACTTTAATGTGCCTGCAGATCACTCCAGGGTCTTATTAAAATGCAGATTCTGATTCGGGAGGTCTGGGTGAGGCCTGAGACTGCATTTCTGACCCCCTCCTTGGTGATGCTGATGCTGCAGGTCCGTGGACCACACTTTGAGTAGTAAGGCTGTAGTGCTGTGAAGATTCTGGATTTTGCCAACTCCATCTCTGGGGTGTCTTTGAAACATAGTCTATTCCTTGTATTTTCACTAAATTGGTATTTTTAGATCTAGAGGCTTGACTAGATTTAGGGTTAGCTTTTTGGCAAGATTACTTCATTAGTGGGGCTGTATATTTCCTATTGCATCTCATTAGGAAGCACATAATTTGATTGTCTCTTTTTTGTGATTTTTAGACTGATCAGTGGATTCAGATGTTGTCAGCCTGCACCTGCTATTATACAGTTCTTGTCTAGACCAATTACTGTAGTCCCCTAATGGTAGGATACCCTTGAGGATACCCTAGCACCCTCCCTGTACTTTTTGTCCAAATCTCTACAGATGCTATTTTCTCCATAAATTATTTCCCATATAGTCTCTTAAAAGGATCTCTCTCTCTTTTTCTTTTCTTTTCCTTTTTTTTTTTTTTTTTAAGACTGAGTTTCACTCTGTTGTCCAGGCTAGAGTGCAGTGGTACGATCTCGGCTCACTGTAACCTCCACCTCCCAAGTTCAAGTGATTCTTCTGCCTCAGCCTCCCAAGTAGCTAGGACTACAGGCACCCATCACCACACCCAGCTAATTTTTTGTGTTTTTAGTAGAGACAGGATTTCATCATGTTGGTCAGGCTGGTTTCGAACTCCTGACCACAGGTGATCCACCCGCCTTGGCATCCCAAAGTGTTGGGATTACAGGCGTGAGCCACCGCACCTAGCCTCTCTTTTTCTCTTCTCTGCATCCGTACTCTCATGGAATCAAAGACCTGAAGGGCTTGAAAAGTCACCCAGTCCAAATACTTCACTTTATAGATGAGAAAACTGAGGCTAAAGATGTTTAGGGAATGGCCCAGTGTTACTTAGCTAATTAGAGTGAGCTGATCCAGAATTAGACCTGTGATTGTTTGGACTGACAACCAAGAAGCCATGAGTGACTTTATAAAGAGGAATTTCGGCTATTGGATGAGGGCTGAAGCATGGAGTCTTAGAATGGGAAAGCAACATGGGACATTAGAGACCATTCCTAATTATCAAAATGAGAACAGTGAGGCCTAAAGTTGTAAGCTGACCTTCCCAGATGACACAGCTCTCTCCTGGGAGAGATAAGGGCTTAACCAGGGACTCTGGGGTGAGTCAGGTGGTGGTAGTGAGGGAACAGAGTCAGAGTCTGTGTGGTTTGGTGGCACATGGGCTGGAGAGGGAAGATGGGATCTAAAAGGATAATGTGATTGAGGAAAAGGTTTTTTTGTGGATGTTTGAGGCAGAGAAGTTACTCAATACATCTTGTTGGATGAATGAATGAGAAGAGGAAGTTGGGATGCCTAGGATGGGAAGTAGATGGAGTGGAAGAGAAGATGCTGAACAGAGTGCTGGGACATTGATCTGGGGATGATACGAGGGTCCTTCCTTTCTCAGTGAGTGAGAGAGTTGGCCAGGGGGTAGGTCTTTTGAAGATAGAAGTAGTAAATGCTGGGCCACGTCCAGGGAAAATGGTACTTCAGTTATAGTCAGAAGGCAGAGAGAGGGCTGAGGAAGAGGTGGGCAGTATTCTGACACACTTGAATAGGGGTTCTGGTGGGCTGAGAGGGGCATGGGCAGGAGGTGATGGTGGCCTCCATATCCTTGATGCCTGGGCTCCATATCAGAGCCCTAGATACACTAAAAGGCAGAGGGTAGCTGACCTAGACCTGAGTGAAATCCCCCACCACCCCACACAGTGCCTCTTTTTTGAGGGAACAGGACACTGGCAGGCAATAGGGAAAGAGAAAGCACCAATAAGCCACCCTGTGCACCTGTGCAGCCCCCGGGGGTCCTGTGGGACCTAGGTAAGAACGAGGCAATGGTGCTCATTTACAGCGAGAGCATTTCTGCTACCATAGGAGGGGAGCAGGCTCTCTCTGTGAATTAGCTTGGCAGGTTGGAATGTAAGTCAGATTATGGGGAAGGCTGGATGCCATAGGGTCTCCTTTGGTTTGGACACAGGAGAGTAGCTGAGGGAGAAGGTTAGCTGAGTCTTAGTAAATGTCAGTTGTAGTAGCCTGAATTCTGCATAGAGGCCACAGAGTTGGGGACTACTTACCTTTTTTTCTGCTGTACACACTGCCTAAATTGTCCATCAGCTCTTTTATGCCTGTTAAAAACCCTTCCAGCTCAAAAGCCTTCTCCCTGTGAGGTTCTCCCCAATGGAGAGAGGTTCTAGCTCTTGCTAGAAATGAATCTTCCTCTTCTCTGAATTTTCACTGCCTTGTTTTCTCCTCTTATATGGACTGTATATTCTGCCATGCATTTTGCATATTTGTCTGTCCCCAAAAGACTTCAAACTCATGGAAGGTGGGGACCATATCTGACAGCTCTGTGTTCTTCATAGTACCTGGCATGTCTTACCCATATCAGGTGTCCAATATAACCATTTGTGAGTTGAAAGAAATAATGTGTGCAAAAATCCTAAAATGGAAATCCAGGTGTTCTTTGAAGAAACATGATAAGGTTTGCTTCCAGATGAGTTCCCCCAACCTCTCTGGATGAATATAGTGAACAAAAAAAGTGGACCAAATTTCCAGGATAGGGAGAGACATGGAAGGTTAATCCAAGTCTCCATCAAGTAGTCCTCTGATCATAGCTGAAGGAAATCCATCCCTGAACACCTGAATAGGCAACAAGAGTAGGGCACATGAGGCATGTTTTATATGAGAGAGACGTTAACAGGCAGAAGAAAGGAGTACTCACTGATCCATCAAGAATGATGAGAACCTACTTATTCTGTGCTAGACTCTAGGGATGGAGCAGAAATGGGACACAGTCCCTGTCCTCAAGGGACTGAGGACCAGTGGGTCAATACTAGAGGCAATGGTGTGCTGCTAAATGCTTAACAGCAGACTCCCCTGGAGGAAAAAAAACGCCTTTGTTATTGTGTTCCATGGTGGTGTAAATATTCCTGCTATGGCCAAGTTCAAGTGACCATGATGACATCACCGAAAGGCAAGTTGGGAAGAGATACACCAGCAAGCAAGCTTGCTCTAGCACACCGCTGGCTGGAGGCAATGGGGAAGAAAAGGAAATAGTTATCTGCATGTCTGCAGGGCCTATGGCCATAATAGAGAAATGTACTGGGAGTGAAAGAAAAACAGGGCAAACAACAATATCTGTTTTCCCTAGAGAAAAACTAGAGAGAATGTTTTTATTGTCAATAATCTGATGTGGCCCAGAAGGGAAGAAAAGGTGATGTATTGAGTGGCACTGATGAGTGGTGACAACATTATTGGAAAGACAGTCCAGTATTTTTTTTTTTTTTAAGACAGAGTTTTGCTCTTGTCACCCAGGCTGGAGTGCAATGGCGCGATCTCAGCTCAGTACAACCTCTGCCTCCTGGATTCAAGGTATTCTCCTGCCTCAGCCTCCCGAGTAGCTGGGACTACAGGCGCATGCCACCATGCCCAGCTAATTTTTGTATTTTTTTTTTTAGTAGAGACAGAGTTTCATCATGTTGGCCAGGATGATCTCAATCTCTTGACCTCGTGATCCACCCGCCTCAGTCTCTCAAAGTGCTGGGATTATAGGCGTGAGCCACCTCGCCCAGCTTTTAAGACAGTCCAGTATTATCCACATACACAAACTGGCCTGGCCTGTAGCAACTCTTACAGAACAGTGGCTTCTTCTGCATTCAGAGATGCTGGTTTATATCATTTTAGGAGCTGATGTCTATTGTGGGCAGTTAGATAATGATATTAATCCACACATGTTATATATTATTAATATATATCATTTATTGAGTAACTATTATGAACAAGCACTTTATATATTTTATGTCTAATCTTCACAACCCTACAATGTCAGTATTTGTATTCCCCCCCCCCTTTTTTTTTTTTGAGACAGAGTCTTGCTCTGTAGCACAGGCTGGAGTACAGTGGCATGATCTCACCTCACTGCAACCTCCACCTCCTGGGTTCAAGTGATTCTCCTGCCTCAGCCTCCTGAGTAGCTGTGATTACAGTTGCACACCACCACATCCGGCTAATTTTTGTATTCTTAGTAGGGATGGGGTTTCACTATTTTGGCCAGGCTGGTCTTGAACTCCCGACCTCAGGCAATCTGCCTGCCTCACCCTCCCACAGTGCTGGAATTACAGGCGTGTGCCACTGCGCCCGGCCTTGTATTCCCATTTTTACAGATGAGGAAACATTGACTCAGTAACACTAAGGAAGGAATGTCTTTCTAAATTTGTCAAGGCTCATGATAGTCCTCATGAACCTGCAGGTTTCCTGCATGAGATGCAAGTGACGAGATCAAGAAGTCAGCCCAACTTACAGAGTGCACGCACCTGATGCCTCTTACTCTTGTGCTTTGTTACCTATGAGATCACATTCAGAGTATCACAGAACAGGAATTTGATTTTTCATTTTAAGGCGGACCCTGAAAAAAATGGAGTATATCAAGAGAAGAGTGGTCCAGGATATTTATGGGTCTATAAATCAAGTCATCTAAGGAACTGAGGCTGTTTAGCTCAGTGAAGATGAAGAGGAGACACTATGAAGATACATCTCCAGCCCTATGAAAGGCAGTCACATGGAGGAGTGCAGAGGATGCTGTGTGTGCCCCTAGAGGGTGAAAATGGGCCCAGTGGATGGTGAATTCAGTCATGCACTCCGTAAACACTTATTGTGCGCCTATTTTGTTCCAAGTATTGTGCTAAGTGCTGTCTAGGGAAGAAGATGACAAGGAATGGGACACACAATCCTTGTTCAACATCAGGAAGAACTTTCTGAAAATCAGAGCTGTCCAGTAGCGCAGCAGGCTTCTTGAAAAGTAGTGAGCTTCCTATCTTTGGAGTATTCAGGAGGGGGCTGGGTGCCCACTTATCAGAATGTGCTAGGATGAGTCTTTTGTGGAGTGGTAAGTGGAACTAAATCCCCTTCCAGTTCCAAAATTCCATATCCACATCGAGCTTTGTTTTGGCAGACTAGTGTGCGCTGTGCTGAAAGAGTGCCATCCTGACCCCCACTTCCACCCAGCCTTGTCCGCCCTGCTGTGTGCTGGGAGTTCTCTGACAGTGAGCCGAGGTGGGCCAGTTAGACTGGAAAGTGGCTGCATCTGTGACAGGGATGATGGAGTTCTGGCGGGTTTGTGTGGGCTCAAGGAATGTGGCATTGAAGCCATGTACACACAACCTGCTTAAGAACATCCCATGGGCAGAAAATGTTTTCTTCCTCTTTAGCCCTCCTCTGTTGCCGTGCCAGGCGGGCACAATGGTGCCTTTGAGAGGGGCAGCTGGAAGGGGGTGTTGGCAGGCAGACTGGAAGTAGAATATTGCAGCTGGGGGTGGGGGTGCCCAAATCCATTTCCAGGAGTGAGCCGGCACTGGGTGCCAGTTTCCAAAACAAAACTGCTGTTTCTCAGAGTTCACAGTGGTGGGTTGCTTCAGAGCTGGACAGAAGGCAAAGCTGTTTCCTATCCGCTGCTCCACCCTCCCCAAGTGTTTTTTTTTTTTCCAACTGGTGTGTTAAGGGATTCTTGCCTGGATGTAGATTAATAGGCTTTGCTGTCTATCTGGGAAGCTAAGGCCAACTTGGAGTGGATGGGGCTTTTTGAGGGATCACACTTTCCTGCAGACAAAGCAGGGCTTGAAGGCCTGGGTGCCAGCAGGGATCATGGGCAGGTAGGCTTCTGAGCCACAAGAGAGGGCTCAGAATGGAGATCCTTTCTGCCCTGCAGGGTGATTTCCACCCTACAGCCACCCGGCACCCTCACTGCCACATGGGCTCTGCCCACTCACTGTCTTAACTCTGTTGGGTGGGAAAGAGGTGGGAGAATGTTGGCATTTCCTGTCCTGGTTCACACGTGTCCCGGACCCTCTGCTACTATCAAAGATACCACCAATAGCTTCCTAGAGATGGGCGTGGCAGGCCTTCTCACTCACTGTGCAGTTAGGAGAAGGCCTGAGTGCCAGCCATCTTCCCCTTTGTGTTACAAATGCAGCAAGGTGGGCCCCTTTTCCTGGTAGCTTCCAAGAAAAAGGCGTGACTTGAGGCTGGTCAAGTGATCATTTCTAATGTTCACACCAATTGTGGAATTTCCTATACTTGGTTCAATTTTACAATCAACAAGTAACTATTGAGGAATTAGTTCATTTTAGGCATTGTGCTAAGTCCAGGGGTATAGAATGAATAAGATAAAGTCCTTGCTTCAGAAAGCTGACTGCTTGATAGATATGCCAAGTCCTGAATGGTAGCCCCTTTATCAACTAAATGGACACATGACTTTTCTAAAAAGCAGGAGGGTAATGCAGAGGTCATCTCCTACTGCAGGTCCTCTGGCATTGTGAAGGGCATATGGGCCGGGGATCACAGATGGAGGCTTGAAAATCATCTGATCTTGGGAATACTTACTTATTTTATGAGATGCAGTTTCCTTGGGTAAATAATGAGAATAATACACAACCATGCAGAGCTGTTATAAAGATGAAATAAGACAGAGCTTGCCACGTGGTAAGTACTCGGTAAGTTGCTGCGATGGTTATTCATTTGTTTATCCTAAAGGGCTTGAGATATAACATGTGTGTGTGCACAATGGTATTTATCCAATCCCTTGTAGATTCTATGACCTTCTTTAAAGATTCAATTCTTCTACCTTCTTAATTCCTCTTCTAGTGAAGACTAAGATTAGTCAGTTTAGGACCTCACAGGATAAGTTAGAAAAACAGACATATCCACTATAGCCAACAAGACATATTTGTATATAATATTCTGTTTAATAACCTGTGATTGTAGAGGAAGAAAAAGATTGTAATGTTTCTCTTCCCTGAGGTTCCCAAATCTCCCGGGTGTGGTGATGAAGATCATGAATTCCTCTGAATATTCTAAAAAGTCTAGGTCATTTCCCACTGACGGGGCCTCAGAGTTTATTATTACTTAAAAGATGCATTTGTTTGGTAGACATTGCTTGGGGAAAGTTAATTCTTTTAGTAAGGGACCTTGGTGGTAGAAGACTTATGCTTCCTGGGGCTGGGACAGAGGTTGGCTGAGACAATCTTCCAGAAAAAAATATATTGTGGGAGCACATTCTGACCCAGCATGCTGAATCACATGACTCCCAACTTTGGTCTCCTGAGACTTTCTTGGGCCCCATCTGTGAAACATGCTGCATATCCCCCAACAATTACTATGGGAAAATGTAGGCACAAAACATAATCTTTAAAAGTTATTCCCAAGTCCATAGAAGACACAAAGTAGAGAGAGCCAGGAGTCTGAAGACAAAAGAAAATCAAAGCAATTCACAAAGAACAAAAGAAATGGAAAAGAACAAGAAAATAAAAGCATATGAATGAATAGAGGCTTGAAGTGAAGTGCAGGGTGCGCATTAGTAAGAAATAAAAAAAGAGGGTCATTTAAGAAAGAGAAAAAGTTTTATGTGCCAGAAACTGCAAGCAAACAATGGAATTCTGTAAGAGAAAGTTGACAGAAACAGTTTTTCCTTGGTAAGCTGAACGATTCTAAGCATCGGTGAAGGAAACTTGTCGGCACGTGATTGAAAGAGACAGAGATGGGGATGATGGAGCTGCATTTAAAAATGAATAAAGATGTAATAAACCAAAGAATCATAGAGGTCCTCAAGAGGCCTGATGTTAAAGAAACAAGGGTTAATGTTAAGACTGAAACGAGGCCAGTGTTGTAACAGTGCTGATTCCTGGTTGGTGGGATTGGGGGTTATTTTCTTTTTTGCTCCTCTGTATTTTAAAATGTTCTGCCATGAATTTGGATTACGTTTGTAATCAGGAAAATAGGTTAGCACACATATTAGGAGTAGCAGAAAGAAACCAATTAGTAGGAAGCAGAAAGAAACCAAGCGGTGAGAACTGGTGAATGGGCAAGAAGAAGCAACCAGAAGTGACAGGAGCTGCCTTGGATGGTCTCACAGTGAAGGTGGTGCTGGAATGAGGGAGCTGCTGGACTGGATTGAGGAAGGGAATAAACTAGAAGGAGGAGCTCTCTCAGGACCATTCTAGCCTTACTTTTGACTTCAGGGTTTGCTATGTAATCAGGTTGGCCCTCTTATTTTCCACGAACTCAAAATCCCTTCTAATGCTCTTCTCAACTTTCCCTTCCCCATGCATGTTGCCATTTCTGCCACTGTGGCTGCGTGGACGGGCTGCCCGTCAGTCAATTCCCACCTTCCTTACTCCAGCGAAAGGCTCTACCTCTGGTAGCTGAGAAGAAGGTTCAGATCATATCAGGAGAGACCAAGACTTGAAGACCTCTTTCCCTCTAGTTTAAGAGTATGCAGCACTGCAGGTGGATGCTAAGACACAGTAGAGAATGTCCACAGCTGGAGCTTATGAGCTGTGAGTTCTCTTCTGCACATACTGGTTTGGATGAACTTAGTCAAGGTACTTAACTTGTGAAGTCCTTGATGTCTCTCTTTTAAAAATAATGGCATTGGCCAGGTGCGGTGGCTCATGCCTATAATCCCAGCACTTTGGAAGGCCGAGGCAGCTAGATCACTTGAGGTCAGGAGTTTGAGATCAGCCTGGCCAACATGGCGAAACCCCATCTCTACAAATACAAACATTAGCCAGGCGTTGTGGTGTGTGCCTGTAATCCCAGCTACTCAGGAGGCTGAGGTAGGAGAGTCACTTGAACCTAGGAGGCAGAGGTTGCAGTAAGCTGAGATTGCGCCACTGCACTCCATCCTGGGTGACAGAGCAGACTAGTGTGCTTATTAAAAATTTTAAAATTTAACCATTTTAAAGTGTCAGTGGCATTTAGTACATTCACTCACACTGCCTTTTTAAAGTGTTAGAATAACATAGTCATTTGGGTTGGTTCCATTTTGCCGTAATAAAAAAATGTTGCATTGCACCTCCATGCTCATGTGTGAGAAACTCTCTAGATCAACGTCGAGAAGAACTTGCTGGGTCATATAGGCTATAAATGCATTTTCGGCTTGGTGTGTATTGACGAACCGCCCTCCAAAGTGGCTTACCACTGATGTTCCCACCAGCAGGATCTAAGAGTTCCCATTTCTGCTCCTCCTCACAGATAGTGGCTGGGGTTTCATGCAACACCATAGAGCAGTTAAAAGTGACCAACCAGGCCGGTGCAGTGGCTCATGCATGTAATCCCAGGACTTTCAGAGGCCAAAGTGGGCTGATCACTTGAGGTCAGAAGTTCAAGACCAGCCTGGCCAACTTGGCGAAACCCCGTCTCTACTAAAAATACAAAAATAAACTGGCCATGGTGGTGGGCGCCTGTAACTCCAGCTAATTGGGACACTGAGGCGGGAGAATCACTTGAATCCGGAAGGCGAAGGTTGCAGTGAGCTGAGATTGTGACATTGCACTTCAACCTGGGCGACAAGAGTGAAACTCCTCAAAAAAAAAAAAAAAAAAAAAAAAAAGGACCAACCTGCTCTATCAGCACTAACATGGAATGATCTCAAGAACATAAAGGTGAGTGAAAAGGTAAGTTTGGAGAATGAAGAGACTGGGGGCTTCAGCTTTATCTGTAGTATTTTATTTCTTCTGTTGAAAAATAGTTGAAGGGGCTGGGTGCGGTGGCTTGTGCCTGTAATCCCAGCACTTTGGGAGGCTGAGGTGGGTGGGTCACCTGAGGTTAGGAGTTCAAGACCAGACTGGCAAACATGGCAAAGCCCTGTGTCTACTAAAAATACAAAAATTAACTGGGTGTGGTGGCAGGCATCTATAATCCCAGCTACTCAGGAGACTGAGGCAGGAGGATCACTTGAACCCAGGAGGAAAGGGTTTCAGTGAGCTAAGATCACACCACTGCACTCCAGCCTGGGTGACAGTGTGAGCTCCATCTCAAAAAACAAAACAAAACAAAACAACAACCACAACAACAAAAAAAGGAAAAATAGTTGAAGGAAATAAGACAAAATAATGACAATATCAATTCTGAGTGAGGGGGAGTTGGGAGTATTTGATATACTATTCTCAAGACTTTTCTGTATTTTAAAAAATCCTCAATTAAAAGGAGTAATTGATGTGCAGAGATGCCCAAAATATACTGGATAACCAGAATTTTTTTTTTTTTTTTTTGAGCAGCTTCCAGATTTGGACTTACTTCCCCTCCATCAAAGTTTATATTAGTTCATATTAATGGAGCTGGCTGGCCTTCCCTTGTGAATATTGTTTTAAAGATTGGATTAAATACCAAGGAATTGGACCGGGCACAGTGGCTCATGCCTGTAATCCCAGCACTTTGGGACACTGAGGCAGGTGGATTACAAGGTCAGGAGATTGAGACCATCCTGGTCAACATGGTGAAATCCCGTCTCTACTAAAAATGCAAAAATTAGCCGGGCGTGGTGGTGCACCCCTGTAGTCCTAGCTACTTGGTAGGCTGAGGGAGGAGAATCACTTGAACCTGGGAGGCGGAGGTTGCAGTTAGCCAAGATCACACCACTGCACTCCAGCCTGGTGACAGAGCAAGACTCTGTCAAAAAAAAAAAAAAAAAAAAATCAAGGAATTTTGGAAGTTCTTATTTTAGCCAGTAAAATGAAACATCTTTAAAAAATGTAAAATAAGTGCTCGAGTTGAAGCCTGTCTGGTTTGCTCTACCTAACTATGATCCCATCCAAAAAGCTCTGTAAGGTTATTCTGGGCCTGGGGTCGGGGAGGTGACTCACTGTGTGCCTTCCTCACCCCACCCCCCACCTGTTTAATCAGGTGAAATCAGGTTAGAATGAATATTAAGAGCCTCTGGAGGGGAAGAGATGTCAGAGAGGAGCACCCTGAGAGACTACCTTAGACCAGGGCTGGTGAGGGTGGGGTGCGGGTGACATGCTGGCTTCTTTTTTTTTTTTTTGAGACAGAGTTTTGCTTTTGTCACCCAGGCTGGAATGCAACGGCATGGTCTCAGCTCACAGCAACCTCCGCCTCCCGGGTTCAAGAGATTCTCCTACCTCAGTCTCCCGAGTAGCTGGGATTACAGGCATGTGCCACCACACCCGGCTAATTTTGTGTTTTTAGTAGAGATGAGGTTTCACCATGTTTTGGTCAGGCTGGTCTCGAACTCCTGACCTCAGGTGATCTACCCAGTCTACCCAGTCTCCCAGAGTGCTGGGATTACAGGCATGAACCACCACACCCGGCCGACAGGCTGGCTTCTTAATTAGAGCCCACAACGATTTATGGAGCACCCAGTTTCCAGGTACAGCACTCACGTTCACAGACCTTCCTTTCTGGTCTCATAGAAGAAGCATTTAGGGTGAACGTTTGCAATTTTTTTTTATGCTCCCGTTTTGACAAATGGAAAGAATTAATTCCTGCTTTTAACATTATCTGAAATGTTAAAATAAAGACTGTGAATGATAAGGAGATTGGATATGCCCAAACCTGGTTAAGAGTCTCTGCTCTAGACTGAGCTTCTCAAGTGCCAGTACTGCCCAAAACTCTCAGGTGTCTGGCAAATCTGGATTTGAAGCCTGACCTGATCGCTCGTAGGTTATGGACCTCAGGTGAGCCTCTTACCTTCTCTCAGCCTCTGCCCCCTTCTCTGGAAAGGTGATTATGACACCTGCCACTTAGGGCTACTTTGCAGATTCCGTGAGGCACTTAGCACCACTGCCAGTTACATAAAAAAACAAAAACAAAAAGCCCTGAAAACTTTAATCCTAATAATGGCCTTAGGAGGTAGACTAACCCCTATGCCCCCCATTTTATAGATGAGAATACTGAGGCTCAGATATACAGTTCAATAAGTTGCTTAACCTAAGCACAGACCAGGGCTCACTGCCAGGCCTTGTGACTCCAAGTCAGGGCCCTGGCCAAGTGTCTGCAGGTGAGCAGGAGATTTAGAGTAACCTTCTCCCCTACCTGAGTCACAAGGCCCTAAAAAACAGGGTCAAGGGTGATTTGACTCACGTGGCTCTGCAGGACTTTTTGGATCTAGTTTCCTTAGCACTAGTTAAGCAAGTGCCATATTGAACAGCTTTTGTGTGTTCTGTGGACTCCCTTCAGTTTCTCTCTTGTCCAGTTGGCCCAGTTGGCCACAAGCTTTGTTTCAGAGATGAGACCAAGTCTTTTATTCCTTCTCAAACAGCCAGTAGCCTCAGAGAAATCACCTGCATATCACATGAATGGCTTTCTTTTCTTTTCTTTTCTTTTTTTTGAGACGGAGTCTCGCTCTGTCCCCCAGGCTGGAGTGCAGCGGCACAATCTCAGCTCACTGCAACCTCTGCCTCCGAGGCTTAAGCCATCCTCCTGACTCAGCCTCCCAAGTAGCTGGTATTACAGGCCTGTACCACCACACCCGGCTAATTTTTGTAGTTTTAGTAGAGACAGGGTTTCACCATGTTGGCTAGGCTGGCCTCAAACTCCTGACCTCAGGTGATCCGCCCACCTTGGCTTCTCAACGTGCTGGGATCACAGGTGTGAGACACCACGCTTCGCCACGCGAATGACTTTTAATGGAGACCTTCCCTGCAGTCTCTCATTTGAGCTTTAAGTTTCACCATCCAACTTTTTATCAGATTGGCAAAAAAAAAAAAAAAAAAAAAAAGAAAAGAAAAAAGGAAGAACCGAAATAGACTTCACTGTCTGTTCCCCTAAGTTCCTTACAGTTGTGCCCTTCCTGTAATCACTGAACCCGTCAGCCTCAGTTCCCTCATCCGTAAAGTGAGGACATTAATATTGGCCCTGCCTGTTTTGTGCATCAAAATAAATGAGACACTGTGTGGGAAGACCTTTTGCAAACTTTAAGGCAGTTTTCCTCCTCTCTGACTCTCTCTCCTATGATGCAGCCTGAATCTATTCCTTCCTCAAATGAGAAGTAGGACTGAGTCTTCTGTTCTTTGCAAAGCATTTCTCAGCACACCTGCCCAGCTGCATGAGCTGAGAGGAAATCAGCATATTAAGGAGGAAGAAACAGTGCCTCCTGCTGAAGACTTTACTGCTTCTAGCACCTGTTAGGTAAATCTCTATTTATTGGGTTCCAAGCTAAATTCACTCTAAAAGATCTGGAATCTTCTCTCTTATCGGTTTTCAGCAATGAAGTTTTGGTTGAGAAACTGAATGCTTCTGAGCCTTATTTTTAAAATGTGACAATACTTGCCTCGCTGTGTGGTTATAGCGTATTAGGACATGTTATGGTTGGCAGTCAAAGCACGTGACTTTTTCTTGTCCCACTGGACTTTTCTCTCCCTTCGGTTTACGGTTTTTTTTTTTTTTTTTTTTTTTTAATTTAAGACGGTGTCTTGCTCTGTCTTGCCCAGGCTGGAGTACAGTGGCATGATCTCGGCTCACTGCAGCCTCTGCCTCCTGGGTTCAAGCGATTCTCTTGTCTCAGCATCCAGAGGAGCTGGGACTACAGGCACCCACCACCGTACCTGGCTAATTTTTGTACTTTTAGTAGAAACAGTGTTTTACCATGTTGGCCAGGTTGGTCTCGAACTCCTGACCTCTGGTGATCCACCTGCCTCGGCCTCCCAAAGTGCTGGGGATTACAAGTGTGAGCCACTGCACCCGGCCCAGTTTACCCTTCTAAATCTCTGTGCCTCAGCTTGCTTCTCCATAAAATGGGGATAATAATCTCTGGACTACTTAGTTCACAGGGTTGGTTGTGTGATTTTGAAATAAAGGCTGGGGTGGGGAACTGAAGATGGTGAAACGTAGTAGCAATGCCTCAGTGAGGTTATTAGATGGCCTTGGCCTGGTGGGTCATGTGCTGGTTCTCAAAGGCCTGGCCTGTTGTCTGCGGCAACCACATTTAGAAGGTCCCTTAGTATAGCTGCTCTTACCAGCTCCTCCTGAGGCCCCTGACACTCTCCCATCTCCCTGCAAGGCTCTGCAGTCTCCTTACACCTGTTAACCCCATGCCTCACCCCTGTCTGTCTCTCTCAGTCCCCCTGTGGATCACAAGGCACAGGACCATCCACCACTATTCTCTGGATGCAGAAATGGTGCCTGACCCAATCCTGAGGGCTGTCAGAAGCTGCCCATCACATGACATGCTCAGCCCCACTCCCCCAGCTAACCCTCATGAATAAATACTAAAAAGACTCATTATGGAGAGATAAGGAAAACAGGAAGTGCTTCTGAAAGCTCCCAACAACACCCCCCCTCCAGACCAGTGAACAACCCCACCCCCTCCAGAGGCCACCAGTGTCTTTAGCAACGAGGCCCCCTCTGCAGTTGAGGAAGAGCCTCTGTCTTTCAAACCCAGAGGGGACTGTGGGGCCTGGAGCCGGGAGGGCAGGCCAGAGGCAGGGGAGCTAAGTTGCTGTATTCTGGGCACAATTTCAAGGCCAGCTGCAGGGAGAACAAGCAGTCGCTGTGCGCCTGCAGCTGGCTGTGGTTAGGCCAGGGCTGTCCCTCACTTGTGGTATATTTAAAGAGACCCCACCAGACTGCCGTGCCAAGGGGAAAAAATGCACACATAACCCTGTTAGCCACACTCGGTTCCTCTGCCAAGCAAGGCCTCTCCTCCTTCCTCGGCTCCCAGCACTGCGTTCACACATCAAGAGAGGAGGACCGTCTTCTCAGACTCTCTGTGTACCACCTGGGGACATGCACCCTGGCGCCTGGCCTCTCTGTCCTCTTACCAAGCTGGCCAAAAGTTCAGGGGATTAGCCAGATCGGCGCCTCCCACCCTGGCGTTGGTAACCCAGCAACCGAAGGGGAGAGGCAGGCAGATGAGTCAAAGGCAGCCGCACAGAACCTCTGGCTTCGTGTTTTGTTTGTGAAAACTCCCTGTGAGTGAGGAGCACAGGGGCCCTTCCGGCAGGGAGGGGTAGGGCTTTCCTACACTGCTCCAGGCCACATGCGCCTCCTGCAAGGCAGGCCCAGGCCCCATGGATTGCAGTGCAGGTTTAGAGGCCAAGCTGGTGGGCCAAGAGGAGCCTACCCTGGCTGAACTCTCTGGCTGCCTCTTCCACTTGTTTTCCTCAAGTGAAAACAAGACTACAGGCCTAAATCTCACGGGAAGGTAGGCCTAGTAGCAAGAACTCTGGACAAGAGAACCAATGGGCGTAAAGTCCCACGGAGCAGGTGTGCATAGAAGTTTGGACTTTCAGGTGGCCAGAGACCAAGGAGCTATCCATAGCAATCAATGAGATGGCTTCCGGAGCGAAGCCCAGCCAGTGTGGGGTGAGAGGGTGGGAAGTGGGCAGCTTATCAACCAGGGGAGGGGAGCCAGCAGGCAGACTGTCTGAGGCAGGCCCCTACAAGTGCTGGAAGAGTTAGTGAAACACAAGTGCACCAACAGGATTGGCTACATAATTGGTGGGGCCTAGTTCAAAATGAAAATGCCAGGTTCTTTGTTAGAAAATTATCAAGGATTGCAAGAAAGTGACAGAATAGCATGAAACCAAGGGCCCTTCTAAGCACAGGGACATTTTGTGACCACAAAGGTTGCATACCCACAAAACTGACCCTGGGTAACTGTGAGTCAGCTCCTTGAAGTAGATGTGAAAATCAAGGCAGGTCAGCTGGGGGATGTCTGGCTGCAGCTCCTATACTCCCCACCCCTGCTGCCCTGTAACACCAGTTCTCAGACTTTTACCAGGCTTGGGACATTGTCTCTCCAATAGCAGCCCCTCTCCCTGTGCTGACGGCAATGGAGGCTTTACCTCTCAGAAAAGAGGCAATCGCAAGGCCATGGAAGGAGGGCTGAGGGCTGGAATGAAGTGTGGCTCAGGGGTCTTGGGGCCTCTGAGTTCCACAGCCCCCCAGGGATTCTCTAGACAGGTCATTGGAGCCTTCTGAGTGAGGGTATGGAGGTGTTTTGGAACAGGATGGAGAAACAACACAGACTAAGCTCTGGGTCACCTCTTAAGGTCCCGAGAGGATACATCCTGTGCATGTGTGACCATCCAGGAGCGGAACCAAGATCCAGGAAGCCTTCTCCCCACTTGGGAACTTACCTCCAACTCAATGTGGTCATGCAGTTTCTTGCAGGTCGCTGCAAAAGTCTCCGAGGTACCAAATTCAAAGTACCACAGCTTGTTCTTCATCCTGGACCACAAAGCAGAGAGATGCCTCAATATTCCATATTTGAAATGGTCATGTAAAATAGCTACGTTCTTTGGATTGGGAGGTCCGAGCCTTCAGCAATTTCCCTAGTCTTACATTTTCTGCACTTGTTAATCAGATGATGAAGGAATAGAAATTTTTACCAACTGTTCTTGCTCGGAACTTAGAGAAAATCCACTTATTTCTTAGACATCACGGCAACCCTGAGTGAACTACCAACTGCTCCCCGAGCTTCCTGGTCAGAACAGGAAGAAGGTCTCTGTAGCTGCATTAAGGAAAGAGTTCTATGAGAAGTCAAGCCAGAGGTGGCAAATATTGATACAGTGCTCTGGTCACTGTCCTTTCCATTACTCAGGCAGAACTCTCTTTTGGGTATGTTTGGGGTGTAAAGGGAAGATTCTTCTAAGACTTGAGGGATGTGCAGTCTTAGGACAGAGGAGGGTTAGCCCCACACTAACCCAGCTAAAATGCGTGTTGCATTGTCCAGGCTGTGATTGGGGGAAGCAGAGTGGCAAGAGTTAGATACAGATTTGCAGCCAAGTTGGAAAAAAAGAAGGGTTGATTGGTAGCAATAATCACCTCCCCCCTTCCTCAAATGTATTTGCTTAGGCCATGGCAATCCTTCAGTTAAGGGCAAGACTTGTCATATTTGCTTCATAGTAAGAGTTCACTACTTTGAGCTTTAAAAATTTTCAGCCTTTTCCTTAAGAGAGAAAAAAAAAAAAATCAATCAATGGGGTTCTCATGTAGCTGGGGGCTTTGCAAAGTCAGATGGTGTGTCCTGACACTTGGTGCTTTGGATCAGATGGTCTCACTAGGAAATGTTTCTGAAGGTATTCCATTCCTTCCACCCCAACTGTTACCCCATTATCAGGGGTTGGCTAAGAGAAGGGACACCTGTCCAGTTTACGAGCTGACAGATTTTGCTAAGGAAGGATTAAACAAAAATCACATTCTTCTTGGCACTCAGAAGACAGGATGCCACCTTGCATGGTGCTAATCCTTTCTCCTCAGGTTTGCAGACGAAGGGGAAAGGAGCAGTCTTCAGAGGGAAGAGGGCTCTTATTTTTTCCTCATCTTCCTTAGGTTGTAGCAGATGACTCTCCAGAATAGTAGACACAACTCTTTTCTGCAGATTTTCCCAAGAGTCTACCTAGAACTTGAAGATGAGACTCTGTTCTTCCATTGTATGAAGACTTCTGAGATCTAGTTGGTTGGGAAATAGCTTTTCTGACTCTTAGTATGCACGAAAAGAACAAATCAATGATGAAGAGAGTAAGAGTAAGCAAGCTGTGGGAATTATGCCTCATGAACAAAGTTAGAAGAGTTGGGTATACTGTAAGCAGACCAGTGCTTCTCAACCCATGTGCTGTGTGTGGCACAGGCATACCTGGAATGTCAATCTCCTCAGCCTGCAGAGCAGCCAGGTGGGATCTGGGACAGGCTGAGCCCCAATGCCATGGCAAACATTCTCATTTGTATTTCCAGTGTGCCATACGTAGATTTTCATTTTCTGTGCATGCCATGATGATGGGAAATAATTGGGGGAAACATTGTTCTAGATCACTGATTCTCTGTATGCACAGTAATGTGAATGTCTAATCACTTGGGGATTTTATGAAGATGCACATTCTGATTCAGTGGTTTAGGGTTAGGGCCCAAGATTCCTCATTTTCAGTGCTGCTGGTCCGGGGGATACTGTGAGTCATGTGGACCTTGAGAGCCTATGCCTGTGGTTCTCAAACATTGGTATTTACAAGAATTACCTGGGAAATATGATTAAAATGCTGCTTCCAGGACTCCAGTCTATAGAGATTCTATGAGACAGTTGTGGAACGGGGCCCAGGATTGTGCATTTTTATGTGTGTCCAAGTGATCATTATGCAAACGGTCAGTGGACAGGACTGAGAAACATTGCTGTAGATCCCAGTGAAATGAAAACGTGGAAAAGGACAGAACCAGTTAAACCTGAAGGAGAGGATTCTCCAGGGAGGACAGAATGAGGGTCAGTGCCTTTCTGCAGTCAATGATGGCAAAAGACTAAGTAACAGGAAAAACACAGATTGTCATAAATACCAAAGCTGAGCATTCCTTTTTGGCAGCAAGAGCATCTCTGTAGCCAGGAGACTTGCTTGTGATTCCATTTTCAAATATCACTGCTGGCCTGAATCATGACTTTTGAAAGTTATTGCCAGGAGATTTAGAGTTTTAATAAAAGTTTCCGGAAGCCACAGCTATTTTTGCCCAGTAGTAGCTCTTCTGATGAGCTAATAAAGGTTAAGAGGTCATGGTTAGGTCAGCATCGCAGAATAACTGAGAAGATCAAAGGGACTACTCATTCACTGCTGGCTGTGTAACCTTTGACAAGTGATTTAAGATTTTTAAGCCTCAGTTTCCTCATCTCTAAAATAGAGATAAGAAAAATATCTGCTTCAAGAGGTAGTTGAAAAGTTAAATGAGATGACAGCAAAGGACTTCACATAGGCTTGCTGTGTAGAAGGCTCATCAAGAATGCCAGCTACTTACTTATTAGCTATTATTATTTCAGTGTCTTGAGCTGGCATATTCGGATAACATAGTGAGGCAAAAATGAGAGATAAGGATGTGTAGCTACAGATATTATATATTAATATTTTTCTGGGCAAGAAAAAATGTGATCATATTTATTACATTATGTGCCTTGACTTTTGGTGAAAAAAAATATGCTCCCCATATGTCTAGTTTAATAGATTTTTTCAGAATCATACCACACCCTAATCCTAGATTAATTATCTTGACTGGTCACACAATTGGCCAAAGTGATGTTAATTGCTAATATACTTCTGAGAAAGTGCAGGTTTGGTGTGAGACGAAGTATTCATCAATTCAACAGACATTCGTTGTGCCAGGGACTAGAGAAGGTGTGCTAGGTACAACAAAGAACAAAATAGCATTCCACGCATTGGACATCTGGGAAAGACAGACAGGAAGCAGACCACAGTGTGGTCAGCCAAGAACCAGGCACCGGGGTTCGTAGCAAGAGAGACACCCAGTTCTTAGAAGGATGTAGAAGGCAAACATGAAAGGTGGAGAAAGAGCATTTCAGGCAGATGAAGCTAGGCCATGGGACAGGCAAGAGAGAGAATAGTCTTGCCGGAGGGGACACAGAACTCAAGGTAGGGGTTGGCCAGGTAAGGGTGGAGGCAGACAGGAGCAAGACTGTGAAGGATGGGCATGCCACACTTAGGGGTTTGTGCTTTATCTTAAAATCTGGTGGGGCGCGACGGCTCATGCCTGTAATCCCAGTGCTTTGGGAGGCAGAGGCAGGTGGATCACCTGAGGTCAAGAGTTCGAGACCAGCCTGGCCAACATGGTGAAACCCCGTCTCTACTAAAAATGCAAAAATTAGCCAGGTATGGTGGCAGGCACCGGTAAGCCCAGCAGCTTGGGAGGCAGAGGTGGGAGAATTGCTTGAACCTGGGAGGCAGAGGCTGCAGTGAGCTGAGAATGCACCACTGCACTCCAGCCTGGGTGATAGAGTGAGACCCCCATCTCAAAAAAAAAAAAAAAAATTCTATTGGGAGTCATGGACCATCCTCAAGTGGTATGGGAGGGGGAGGTGGTGACAGTATTGACCTGATCAGATTTAGGTTTTTAAAAGATCATTCTGTTCCAGTTGTGGAGAAGGGACTGGAAAGGGAGGTACAGACTGGAAGTTTGGAAAATAGTTTGGAGGTGGTGTAGAAATCCAGGAGATAGCTGAGAAGGGCCTGAACAAGGGTCATGACAATAGTATTAGAAGAGAAGAGCAGGGGAGAGTCACAAGCTAAAATTTAGGAGTTATTTTAGCTTACGGAACAACAAGGAGGGGTCACAGTGATGGCCAAGTTTTTGTTTTAGACAGCATGATAGATGGCAGGTGTCATCTCCTGAGAGAGGGGCACAGGATATTGATTCTTCTGTGGCAGTCATCTTTGTAACCGGAAGACAACACTTTTGTGTTTGGTTAATCTTTTCATTCATCTATCCATTGAACATTTATGGACCCCTACTATGGGCCAGGTGCTGTATAGGGCTTGGAGATAAGTGATGAATAAGACAAGCAAGACCCCGCCCCCCCCCCTTTTTTTTTTGAGACAGAGTTTCATTCTGCCTCCCAGGCTGGAGTGCTATGGAACAATCTTGACTCACTGCAATCTCTGCCTCCCCGGTTCAAGCGATTCTCATGCCTCAGCCTCCTGAGTAGCTGGGATTACAGGCATGTGCCACCATGCCCGGCTAGTTTTTATATTTTTAGTAGAGACGGGGTTTCATCATGTTGGCCAGGTTGGTCTTGGACTCCTGGACTTATGTGATCTGCCCACCGTGGCTTCCCAAAGTACTGGGATTACAGGCGTGAGCCACCATGCCCGGCTGAGCCTATACGCTTTTAATAGCTTCACCAAGACCTAACATTGAACCTCTGACCCATGAGGGATGTGGCTTTTAGATATGTTCAAAATGGAAATGCTTCTGTTTCTCCTCTTTCAATGCAGGCACTTTTTGGCTAGAAGTGAATGCATTCTATTCCCATGGCCCTTTGTTCTGCACTCTGCTAAACATTTTACACACACCATCTCCTTCTCTGAGAACCTACCAGTTCTCAGAAGAAGCTTACTGGTAGGTTACTCTAGGATTTCCTTATCGCTACAAACAAGGACATTCACAGATGGAAGTGAATTCTTCTCTGCCTCATCTTCCTTTTGCTTTATCATCACCAGCACACCACCATCACCACCCGTTTCCAAAGCCTTTAAGAAAAGCCTATAGACCCTGCAATTTGAGCTGGGAGATGCAGTCCCCACTCTCCCTGACCACCAGAGAGCCTGAGTGCAATGTTCCTTCTTCTCTTTTGAAGATGTCTCCCCAGCTACTTTACTCTTAGCCCTTGTAGGAGGACCATTGCTGCAGAATGTGGCACTGAGTTTTTGTCTGTTTCATCTTCTATTGTACAAGAATATGGCATCTGAGAGCTGAGAGGCTAGGGTTCATGACTGGCTTTGCCACTCACTGGCTGGGCAAGTTATTTAAATTCTTTGAACCTTCACTTCTTCTACAAAATGGGAACATTATTTTCTACTCACAAAGTTGTGAGGCTTATGTGGCAAATGCAAAGTACCAAGCAGGTGTTTAATGCATAGTAAGTGCTCAGTAGCTCTCCTTCCTTGTTGCTAGGAGACACAATCACTGGAAGAAGACGCATTCCCCAAAGGCTGCAGGGGTAAGGGCCGGTCTACTGTGGGGAGTCTATCGTAGGTGGCCGATATTTTTTGAAGAAAATAAAACTAACAATGTTTTAATGGCTGCTGGAATGCTTTTCTGCATCTCTCTTCCTAAGTTGTCTTTGGCCCACCATTTTTTCCCCTGTTATAATCACCTTTCAGCTGGAAATGACTAATCCTGAACCAGCTGTTCTGAGGCTGATTTCCCGTTCCATGAAACTCCTAGGTTCATTGTCAGGCTCTGAACTACCCAGATGAACCCATTCTTGAGGTAGAAGATCCTCCTGTGTGCTCCAAGGGACTCTCAGCCACATGGAGAAATGGCAAATACAAATAGTGACACCATGGCTCAACTCTATTTCTGGATTTTCTTAATAGCCCCCTGGCTTATAAGAAAATAACATCAATTGCACACTAGCTAGTTGAATCTTTTCATTAGACAGATGAGAGAAAAAATGAGACTAACTAAAAATGTTCTTTTATGTTTGTCAGCAATTTAGGGCTGGAATCCATCATCCTGACAGCTATGAATAGCCTGTTTTCAAGGATGTCCACAGTGAAACCCAGCTAGCTGCTGGCCATTCACTTTACCAGCAGAGGCTATGTACTCAGCTTCCTATACGACCCCGAGCTTCTGGGGACCCTTTCCTGAGAATCAAGGAAGTTTTAAGGGCAACGGGCTTTTGAAGTTGTGAAAACATGAAAACATTTATTTGGGCTTAGAAGTCTACACAGAGAACACTACAGTTATTTCTAGAAATAGAAGCCCTTGAAGTGAAGGTATTCCTCTTTGTGGTTTGGACTTTGATAATCAGGTTCTCGGAGTGACTCATGCCTCACATAGTTACTTAGGCCTTGGGTGTCAGTTAGCATTAGGTTGGGAGGCCTGGTGAAACAGATGCCACCCACAAGATGGTGTTCTGTGTTGCATGCAGGGAGGGCAGAATGATTTAGTGGAGACCGTGCTGCACCAGCGGGGAAAGCTGCCTCCCATACCCCATTATCAAACGCACCAGCACCTGACTTCATGAGAGTCGCTCAGCATCCCCAGGCCTCAGATTCCTCATCTTAAAAATGAAGGGCTTGGGGCCGGGCACAGGGGCTCACGCCTGTAATCCCAGCACTTTGGGAGGCTGAGGCAGGTGGATCATGAGGTCAGGAGATCAAAACCATCCTGGCCAACATGGTGAAACCCAGTCTCTACTAAAAATACAAAAAATTAGCTGGGCGTGGTGGTGCATGCCTGTAATCCTAGCTACTCGGGAAGCTGAGGCAGGAGAATCGCTTGAACCAGGGAGATGGAGGTTGCGGTGAGCCGAGATCGCGCCACTGCACTCCAGCCTGGCGACAGAGCGAGACTCCGTCTGAAAAAAAAAAAATGAAGGACTCGGACCAACTGCTTTCCAAGGTTTCTCCAAGCTCCCCAGACACAACTTGAGATGACACAATTCAGAACAGGATGGGAGGACTCACGTGTTCCACAACTGCTGCCGTGTAGGAGTGTGGGCCCAAGTATTGTCAGAGCTGACATTTTTGAAAGAGAATCCAGAAATATATTTTCATGTAAAATCTGATTATTGGAATTGGCAACTAATTCAAGTTTTTAAGAACCTAAGCCAAAAACTACACATTTGGGAAAACTGTAGCTAACCAACAGGACATTTCTGTATATGAATTATAAATTTTCATCAGGTTCATCTCAATTAAAAAACAAAACAAATGGTCTCAATCCCATTTGGGATTTGCTGGGTTATTAGTGGTGTTATTGCTGCCACTACTGAAGATAATAGACTAGCATTGGATTACTAAGGTAAACAATAATTTAGCAAATCAGGTATAATAGAAATGCAGAATAGTCAAATGCAACAAGAGTTGAATTATAATTGACTGATAAATATTAGTAATAATATTGACAGTACTTTGCCTGTTAACATTTTACATTACTTGAATCTCGAATACCTTTGGAAGCTTAGTAACTATGTTAACCAAAGTTTACATCAAGAGTTAAAAAAAAAAAAAAAAAGAAAAGCAAAGGCAGGTGGGGTTTGCTCTAAGGCCAGGATGTCAAGTCCTATAAGGGGCCCATGACTGTCACCTCACAGGTGCTGCAGAGGCCATCTGTGTCACCCGCACACCCAGCTGCGTTGGCCCATCAGAGAGTGTGTCACCACATCTAATCCACCCTGCATGCTGTCCCCAGCTCTCACTGCTCATCAGAACAGGCACTCAGTGATCCTCAGGCACGGAGCTGTGGATGGAATCATCTTTTCCAAGAGGGGGCAGTGGCCCCTTTGGTTCAAGGGAAAGTGAACACCCAGCAATCAGGAAGGAGGCTTTATAAATAGCTGTTTTTGTACTCTGAATGTGACTCTTGTGCCTGCTGTTCCTGCCAACAGATTTGTGTTGGCTCGATGTGTTTCAGCTTCAAGGGGCAAGGTATTCCCTGGCTTTTTTCCATACTTGGGACAAGACTGGTGTTCATGGCACTCAGAAGAATCTCAGGTGGTGAATGATGGGAAGACTGGAGGCCAGAGACCAGAAAGGGTGGGCAGAGAGATGGAGAACAGGAAAGGGGAGATCTCAAGAAGGGGCTCAGGAAAATAAAAAGACTGAGGAAGGAGGGAGAAACTTGCATAGGATATATTTTATTGTATATCTATGGAATCCTCTTAATAACCTCTAAAGACACTTCGTGAGTCATTTTCGTATGTGAGAAATTAACTGTAAAATCTGTAAACTGTAAAATCACAGATGACATACTGTTTGCACTTAAAAGGTCTTCAGGGTTCAGGGACTTATAGCTGGGGGATCACAGGTTCCAAAGAGTGTTCCAAAGAATCTTCCAAAGTATGAGTGGAGTCCATGAGCTGCTGTTAATATTTCTTAATGTAAAATAGTATTTGTGCATTTAATCATAATAAAGACAGCATAGACTAACTAGTGGGTTAAATGATAATTTTTTTGATGGGCAATGGAATTAAATCAGTTATATCAGTTACTGCTTGGTAACCAGAGACACGGATTGAATGGCAATTGAATCCTGAATAATAAAAATGGGGAAAAAATGATTACTTAGAACAGCTTTATGGCTGACAAAAGTCTTATTCAATATGGCACCCATGGTGGGAGGCAGTGGGAGAATGAATAAAAATAGTGCACTATTCCATAGTACAAGGGTACATGTAAAATTACTACTCTATACCAGGGATGGATGGTGGTTCTCTTCTAATCTATGGCAGCCTTCTCATGGTACAGCTTAGGAAACCAAGATCAGTTCTTGATGCAGCTGGGAGGTACGGAGCTGGAATACAAACCCCGTCTTCCAGCTCATAGTCCTTACTGGTTTACTCTCCCTGGCTCCTGTTGCTATGCCCCAGAGGCACCTGAGAGAAACGGAAAAGTCAACCAAAGTCACCAGAGCTAGTGACTGCAAAGCTGTGAGTCATTCTCATTCATGCTTGTGGGCTGGGTTTACTCACATCTACCACATGGGCCACCTGTATGGCTGTAGGATCCCAGCTTGAGGTTGGCTGGGACCCTGACACTCTTTAGCAGAGTCAGTGATCTGGGCCTCCCCATTGGTCTCTAGTCTCCACTCTTGTCCCAGACTAACAAAGGGCCAAACCCATGAGCCTCGTGTGTAGAGCAGCCTCCATACCCCTTCAAGGGTAATTCTGGGTCCCTAAGAATCTACTGCCTCTGAACAGTGACCCTTCTCTTCCATATGACAGTGTGTTTCTGTGGACCAAGGACACATTCTCCTTTGATAGGATCTCCGAATTCTGTCTGGCACCTGACAGTATCTCCTCCTAAGGGCAGGACTCCAAGCACGAAGACTGCCAAAGTCTGAAATCGGATCCTTTCCCAGTGCAGCACACAAGGACACACGTGTGCACGTGCGGGCACACACACAGGCCACAACAAGAAGGTTTCTCTGAGACTCATGATCCACTGTTACCAAATGTGCTCGCAGACACTGCCCCTCTGAGGCCAGAGAGTCTCTCCAAAGGCCCAGCAGCCTGACTGGACAACGGTCGGCCGTGTGCTGTGAAAGGCACCACTTTGGGGGTGGCCCTCAGGGGAGAATGCTGAGGGAAAGGCAAGGCCAGGACCATGTTGTCAGGGGTTTCCTTTCCTGATGGCCTGGGTCTCCAGGGTATTTGTCCAGTTAGTATCTGTCCTTGCCAAGAGAAAATAGCTCCTTTCCCTCATCCAAAAAGAAAAAGGAAAGAAAGAAAAAACCCTCACAGTTTGGCTGCTTCTTAGCAATCCTTTCTCCCTTTGAAGAGTTATTCGTGGAAAGAAAATCCCCTTCAGGCCGATTTGGCGGAGGCTGGAGGGCACGGAATAAGCTTGCTTTTGGCAGTTATCAGAGAGCAAAGTCAAATACTGGGACAAAAAGAAATCCCTGCCTGGAGGGACGGGGAAAAGGCGGACAGGAATGCTCACTGCTGAAGTTCTGTAGTGATTCCTTAGCTGTGCTTTCCAGCATTTACACACCATCAGCCCTGGGAACTGGTATCTGAAGGCGAAGGGGACAGTGAAGACATAGTTGGGCGAGGCCTCGTGTTAGAACCTGAGCCTTGAAGGCTTAGAGAAGGTAGCTGCCCTGCTGGAGCTGAGCCTCTCGCTGTGGAAGGTGACTTCCTGGGTCCCGATCAACCAAGACTAAAATGTGGAACTGTCTGGAGGAGCAGAGGCAAACCCTGGAAGCAGGTCCACACCCTCACAGTACCGTGACCGCCAGGTGGGCTCTGCCGGCCCCCAGCTGTTAGGAGGAATCTCACTTCCCACTTCACAAATGTTGACCGTGGGTTTGACCTGCACTGGCTGCTTTCTGCACCCAAAGGTCCTGCTCTTTTGATCCTCACATCTACCCCCTGCGGTAGGTACTACGGTGGCTATTTGTAGATGTGTGAGATGGTTGTTCCTTGGCAAACCTACAGCTAGACTGGAATGGGATCGCAGAGTCTGAGGGGATGCAGGCTGGCTGATCCTGTTCTCCCCTCTGGTTCCCCCGCCAGTCTTTCTGAACACGAGGCAGTGCCTGCTTTATGATAGGTCGGGTTACAAAAGTTCCTTGGTTAAGCCAGTTGTTTGTCACTCTGAGCACATTTCCCCATAGAAACAATGTTATGTTGAGGTTGGGTTCCCAGGCTAACCCACAAGAGTCAATTAACCCATTAGATACCCAAAATACAATGTCTCGTTTTGGAGAGAGCTTACTGGAGCTGAAGGAGCTGTGGTGAGAAGGCAGAAAGGCCTGGGTTCAAGCCACAGTTCAGTCCTTTACTTGCCATGTGCCCTTGGGCAAATCATTTAGTCTGTCTCTTTATTTCTATATTTTTGAATTGACACAATATGACCTACCTTGCAGGGGTTGCTGGGAATATTAATTAAGAATACACACACATGGTTAGCATGGTGGCTCAAGCCTGTAATCCCAGCACTTTGGGAGAGCGAGGCGGGTGGATCACTTGAGGTCAGGAGACAGATGACACCCTCTCTTTACTAAAAATGCAAAAATTAGGCCGAGCATGGTGGCTCCTGCCTATAATCCTAGCACTTTAGGAGGCCGAGGCGGGTGGATCATGAGGTCTAGGAGTTTGAGACCAGCTTGGCCAATACAGTGACACCCCACCTCTATTAAAAATACAAAAATTAGCCAGGCATGGTGGTGGGCACCTGTAATCTGAGCTACTTGGGAGGCTGAGGCAGGAGAATCGCTTGAACCTGGGAGGCAGAAGTTGCAGTGAGCCAAGATCGTGCCACTGCACTCCTGCCTGGGCGACAGAGTGAGACTCTGTCTCAGGAAAACAAACACATAAACAAACAACAACAACAACAACAACAACAACAAAAAAACCACAAAAGAATACACACACATGTATGTCTCATGATATACACTCCAATAAAGGCACAGTAGAACTCCAATGCTATATATAAAACTGGTTTTGTGGCTTCATGATTCTGAGTTTCAACTTAAAGTACAGGGAACACATCTTTTCTGCTGAATTTGGATTGGGGATCTTTGCTTTCCTCAACTTCCTGGGAAAGAAACCTGGAGACTCTTCTACCCTACATCCCTGGTGGTGACCCCGAAGTCTGGGCTGGAGTTCTACTTAGGAAGGGAATGGAGATGCCAGAGGGAGACTGTGAAGTAGCGAAAGTGGAAAGGGTAGCAGACAGCACACACTGAAGTATGTGTCCTGTGTCTTTCTTCTGCAATCATAAAACTCCAGGTTGGTCTGTTTATTTCTGCCTATGTTTCCTGTGCCTTCCACACCATCGGCCGGTTAGAGGCATCTTGTCTAGAGTTAAGTCCACAGTAAGTCATTCCCTCATTGTTTCCCTTACCTTTCCCATCATGGAATTGCTAGCAAGGCAAGTCAAAAATGCACTCGATAGGGCAGATGCCTGGATAAATACCCCCCTTCTCTTCCCTATTCCATCTTCTTCCTGTGCCAGTTTAAAAAATCTTAAATAGGAAAGCATGAGCCAGAGCCTCGCTCTGCCTGAGAAGACTGTGGTAGACCCTGCCAGCAAAATCCTTTCTATTTCATCCTTTTGAAAATCTCATCCATATGCTCTCTACTTTGCTTCCACTCTGACGTTTGTGACTTCTTATTCTTGTGTATACATCCTTGCCACCCATTTCAGAGACTGCAATTTATGTGAACTTGTCATCCTCACCTGGCCTGATGGTGCTGCTGTGCGTCCTGCCCCACCATGTCTCTGTCTGTAATCTCTAAGGTCGTGCTCCTCTCCCCTAAGGAACATGACTAATTCAGTTTGCCCCTCTCACTATGCGGTTGGCAAATGCGTCCCAGCTGTAGGTGTGGCCCCAGTGGTCCTCCCTGCCAGTGCCTTGGGAGAGCTGCTTGGCACCACCTTAGCCATGCCTCTTAATTGTAGCTTGCACCTGCTGCCCTTCTGTGGGCTGTGATTTTAGAGTTTAATTTGAACACTCTACTTTATCCTACTTAAATCTCATTTTAAAGCTCTCCTGTTTGGTCTTCAAGTATCTGGCCAAAAATATTCCTCTTGGTTTATGTGATAAGCTCCCAATTCCTTGCCAGGGTCCTCTCATTCCAGCATCAAAATCCATGGTCCAGAAGAACAGTCGTTTTCAGATGAGCTACAGAGGAGCTCTGTGTTCCCCATATGTGCCTGTTTCTTCTAAAATTATGACTCATGGCTGAGGAAGAGACTAAAGCATTGCCTTTGCCTGTGTCCCTTGGCTTCCTACCCAAGACATCAAAGGTCACTAGAGATACTAACCAGTATTCTTCCAAATGTGTCATTTGCCACCATGCCCGCAGGCAGACAGGAGAAAGAGTCTGTAAGTTATACGAATATGTACACTTGAATGCAGGGGCTTTCACCAATGTGAATTCAGTAAAATATTGGTCTCAAGAGGCTCTGGGGTGAGGGGATTCTGTGGTCAGGTAAATTTGGGAAATGAAATACTTTCTGTTGCTTTTGTGTGATCTCAGCGGTTAGAATCTACGTTAAAAGCTCTACAATATCAAACACAAAAGAATTATGTTTAACTCAATTTTCCAAGTGTATTCAATGACTGACACCCCCCCCCCCGCCAATATTCTTGTGAATTTCCTTTTAACATCCTGTGGAATGCATTTTAACCAATGCTACATACTTTAATACATGCTGGAAGAAGATAATCTGGGTAGCTACCTCTGCAGGCTCATCAGGAGTTGAACCTCACGATAAGTCTGTTAGCTGCTCTGTCTCCCTTCTCCAGAAGGTCCAAATTTATCCTCCTTGTGCAGAGACTATACTTTTAATTTTTTATCCAAACAGGAATTAGGCATTTCCTCTTTATTTCCATATCTATTTATTAATCAGAGCGACTTTTCTTTATGTTCTCTTTGCCCTCCTGAGTATCTTTTCTTTCTGAATCATTTCTTTCTTTTTTTTTTTTTAAGTGTATTTTATTTACTTATTTTTTTGAGGCAGGGTCTCACTGCATTGCCCAGGCCGCAGTGCAAGTGGTACGATTATATTAATAGTTCCCTGCAGCTCTGAAATCCTGGGCTGAAACAATTCTCCCCTCTCAGCCTCCCAAAGTGCAGGGATTACAGGCATGAGCCACCGCGCCTGGCCCTGAATCTTTTTTTTTTAAATGACATCTAGGAACACTTTGTCAATGCTTTTAAATTATCCTCAAGCCCATTCATTCTCTCCTTCGGCAGGAGACCAGTTCACATTTACAGCACCAATAATTTGTGACCAAGGTCAAGAAAGAAAAATAAACAATTGGCCCCCATCACAACCCTAAGATTGTATTTCCTGAGCATCCACGTGACAACTTGGAGGGCCAAGGCTCTTATGGGGTCTGGCAATGTGTTTATTTGGCTTGCACAGTGGTGTTTAAAATTGGAAAATTTTACATACACACCTGAAGCCCAGCGTCTCTTGAGAAATCAGATCTGTTAATACTGGATTGCTTTCCAATCTGGCAACAATCGACTGCCACTGAGAACTGGCTGCTCCCTTTACACAGGTCTCAGGCTAGAGTTCTCACCACTCCCTAGCGCCTCACATCTACCCGCTTCTCTCATTTACACGAACTGCCTGCCTCTGCACGCGTTTGGATTTGTGACCCTTCATACAGACCTCTGTAGTTTTCCCCTGGGAATTTCCCTGGAAGATGCTTCAAAAGTGTCTACGCTACTTTCTTCCTCAGATCCTTCCTGTCTGAGCTGCTGGTGTCTTTGGTCATGAGTCCTAATACATGTCTGATTTCAAGGGCTGACCAGCTGCAGCAGGGTGAGAGATGAATCATATTGGCATTTGCAAAGATCACATGCACAGAAATAAAATATCATCCAAATCTACCTCTTCCGGGAAATAATATTGCAGTTGCTCTGTGTTTGGAAGTTAGGGCACAACCTGGTAGATCGATCAACTATTCCACAATTATGGAACACTGAGAAATGAACTTGACTCTACTAGAAAAGTAGCCTAAGCTCACATTTATCTTTTCCCTGAACTCACTACTTTGTACAAACCATGATTATTGTGAATTTTAAGATTATACCACGAAGTCTTGATTATTAAGTAATCAATACTTTAGTAAGTAGTAAGTAGATTATCCAATCCTTCAAATTTCTTCTTTTCTCACCCTTTGGCTGTTAACCATTTCATTTTCTTCAGTGCAATTTTACCAGTTGTGGAGATGGGGCTGGAGGGGGAAATGAGTACAAAGCATGAACTAGAACGTCAGCTCAAATCAGAGGGCATCCTGTGGTGTCATCTCCACCCCAACCCTGCATATACCCACAGAAACCGTGATTATAAGCAGCCGCTCCCCCTCTCCCCATCCAAGTTCACGGGCAAGGTGGTACAGAAGAGGAAAGGGGGAACCTGACTAATTACACTGTGTTGAGAGCTCCAATAAAAGTTTCACTGAGATCAACAGTTTGCGGTTTTCATTTACCCAGGACTTTCTCACTCCCTCTTACTCTATGGTAACCCAAAACTGGAGATTATGGACCCACTTTCAGCTTATTGAGTTCAAAGGCAAGAAAGGGTACTTGGCTTGATTGGCAGTTTGGAATGCTCTCCAAACAGGCCCACTTTCAGGATTAAAGGGACACTCCATTGAACAGAATAGAAAACATCTTGTTACTAGACAGTGAAGAATTTCAATCTAAGTGTAAGTTCAATAAACATGAATATTCAGCAATTACGTAAGTCCCTGCTGTGTTAGTAATTTGAAGGTATAAGTACATTCTTGAAGTGAGAAGAGCCCCTCTTTCATTGAAGAGCATTAGAAGATTGGGAAAATGCCTTCTTAGTAAAATGTGAAGTGGTAAGTACCCCCTACCCTCTTCAAATTTAAACACTCCTACAATCTTCAAAGTAGAGATCTATAGTCTTCAAAGTAGAGATTTGATGACCCCCTTTGGAGGAGCGTTTATAGAGGGGATGCTTATACTGAGAAGGGGGTTGAAATCTAAAGTCCTATCCAAATCTAGGAGTCTATACGTTACTATTACAGACAGGAACCATGACAGCGTGCACTAAAATGAGAGATTCTACAACGGATTCTCATATACTGCTACATGTTCTCCTTACAAATCCCCGTAGTAATCAATAGCTTCATACCAATACCTGATAAACTTCAAATCCATTGACTTATCTACTCTAATTCTTACAGGCACCTTGTCAGGCAGTTGTAATTTCCATTTTACACATCAGAACATTAGGAATCAGAGAAGCGAGTAACCTTCCCAATGGCACACAGTAAGTAAGAGGCAGAGTAAGGGCTGAAACTGAGTTCTTTTGATGTTGAATGCAATGAAACTCAGGAATTTGCGTCTGTATTTCACATGACGGTGACACGACCTGGCGTAACAGAGTTGTAAAGCCATTTGTTGAGGGTTTCTGTGAAATAACTTACTTATTTCACGGAAGAGAGTTACTGCGTTTCCTGATAAGTACAGTGAAAGCTTGCTTTCGAAATTTCCTTTGGCCCAATAATAAGTGCATTACAGCTTTTTTTTAGTAAATGCTGATTTAAATGGGGAATTAAAATTAATCACTTGAATCTTTTCTGAGAACATCTATTACCTTTTGCCTTGTTTTCAATTTCTTCGTAATAAAATGCATGCAATTATGAAAAGTTTAAAGAAAATATGGAGGACTGAATATGCTAATCATATCAGCTCTAAATACAGATATGGACTCTGTTGTATCACCAAAATGCCCTTATGCAAAAGGGCAACAATTTTCTGAAGTTTTAATTAGTAAAGTACAATAGAAGGCCAATAAACTCTGACAGTATTTTTTCTGGATATAAAAACAAAGAGACATGTTAAACTAAGTTTAAAAGCCACCTACGTTGCCCTCTCCCTGAAGGCATCTGAAACCATGGTGGTGAGGAAGAGAGAAAGACATGTGGATTCTTTTTTTCAATATGGATTTCTACTTCACAACCAAATAGCATGCTTTAAAGCTCAGGGTTTATAAGAAAGCTCTGTCGCTGGTTTCTAGTTTTTCTAGCCCTGATGTGTACTGACTCCTCCAGGGCAGCAGAGCTGGCTCCTTCATCTCTCTCCTGATGCCCCTCTTCCTTCTGTCTCCCCACAGGGATTGCCTCTTTTCTGGATCTTTCTGACTAACACTCTGTCTGTACTATTCTAACATTTCAGCAAGGTTCAGTATCTTAAAGTCCCAGTGTTTCTAGGAACCCTGAAAGTTTTGCTCCAGAAATACTTTGAAAGGTAAGCCACTCCTTCATTAATCTATTCAAAAAGCACTTACTGATGGATACCCTCACTATCCACTGACCCATTCCCAGGATAAGATGCAAAATCTCGTACAGACCACCGAGATTTGCTGCAACTGCTCCCTGCTGCCTTTTCACTCCACCCAGGAACCTCTGGCCTCTCCACTAGTATGATGATGGAGGCAAAGATTGGCGTGATTGATACATCTACAGGCTAAGGATGTCAGACTGCTGGCAACCACTAGAAGCAAGGAGAGAGGCACAGAAATCATTCTGTCTCAGAGCCTGGGGAAGGAGTCAACCCTGCTGACATCTTTCAGACTTATAGCTTTTTTTTTCTTTTTTTAAGACAGAGTCTCATTCTGTCACCCAGGTTGCAGTGCAGTGGCATGATACTGGCTCACTGCAACCTCCGCCTCCTGGGTTCAAGCGATTCTCATGCCTCAGCCTCCCGAGTAGCTGGGATTACAGGAGCCCGCCACCACGCCCGGCTAATTTTGTATTTTAGTAGAGATGGGGTTTCACCATGTTGGCCAGGCTGGTCTTGAACACCTGACCTCAAGTGATTCGCCTGCCTCGGCCTCCCAAAGTGCTGGGATTACAGGCCTGAGCCATCGCGCCAGGCCAGACATGCAGTTTTTAGAACCACAAGCGAATAAATTCCTGCTGTTCTAAGCCACCCAGTTGTGGTGCATTGTTATGGCACCCCAGCACACTGATACAGTTGGTATTAACTTCTGTATGTGCTCATCTTCCCAGATACACCCACGAACTCCTGAAAAGCAGGGGCTGTGGTGCTCCATCGTCCCTCTCAGACCTAGCATGATGCTAACACAAATAGATGCTCAATGCATTTTGGCTGAACGAAGAAACATGCTTGGCACCACCCTTCTGGATTTAGTTCAGTGGATCCCGAAGAGAGTCAGACTCCTCTCCAAGTGAGAAAGCTTATGAACAAGTTGGAGATGTAACAGTAGTTTAGCATCCCAAACAATAAATTATAGAAGACAAAGAGGGCACAGCAAAGTGGGACAATGTGTCAGAAACATTGAAGATGGGCCGGGTGCAGTGGCTCACGCCTGTAATCCCAGTGCTTTGGGAGGCCGAGGCGGGCGGATCACGAGGTCAGGAGATCAAAACCATCCTGGCCAACATGGTGAAATCTCGTCTCTACTAAAAATGAAAAAATGTGCTGGGAGTGGTGGCAGGCGCCTATAGTCCCAGCTACTTGGGAGGCTGAGGCAGGAGCATTGCTCGAACCTGGGAGGTGGAGGCTGCAGTGAGCTGAGATCACACCATTGCACTCCAGCCTGGGTGACAGAGCGAGACTCCATCTCAAAAACAAACAAACAAAACAACAACAAAAGAACATTGGAGATGGAGTCTAAGAGAAAGTGGAGTACAAAATGGGTTGGTCAAGTAGGTTGGTTCAGAATATTCTGTGCTGCATTTTGAAACAAGTGATGACTAGGCCACAAGAGGAGATGTCGTCTAGGTTGAGGAATTGGGGGCCTGAGAGCAGCGGTGTGGGGAAGGTGAGAGTAATGGAGCATGCAAGCAAGAAGCAGAGGCTGGTGTTTGAAGAGGAGAATGTTAGAAAGGGCGCTAAATGCAAGCATGGGATGTAACACGGGATGGGGCTGGGGGAAGTAGGTGTTTGTGCGGCAGCAACAGGACTACAAACGTATCCCAGGGAGACTAACGGGCAGCTCCAGGCAGGGTGGGCCTGAGTGGGAAGGGCATCGAGATGGGCCAGAGGGTGGCTGAGGAAATCCTGAGGATGGGACATCTTGGGGACCAATTGGGAACCGAGGAGCACAGGGGACAAGCGGTCTCACAAGTAAAGAAAATTGTGCAGTTAAACAGTGCAGCTTGGTCAGTTGTGGAATGGGAGGCAGAAAGCTCCCACCTGGGTAGCGACCTGGTGGGTGTAATGAGTCCACCCCTGGGCTCAGAGAAGGTGGTGTGTTTATCATCCCAGATGAATGGAACTCTCTGTTTTTGGAAGCCTTTGCAAGAGATTCCAAAGCTACTCTCAATAACTCATTTCAGTCTTTAATATGTCTCCAGGCCAGAAGATTCCTGCTCCTATCCAAAAGACAATTCTTTAATTTTAGAGCACATTTTTTCCCTCTCTCATTCTTTCCTGAACTGAGATGAAGAGTAAGGAGGTGTAGTCACTATTTCCTGTTGTGAATCCTTCACACACTTGAGGCCCATTCCCAGCACATTCTCTGTTTCTCTCCAGGAAAAGTGATTTTGGATGACTTGTGGCTTTCTCATTGACCCTATAATCATATCTGTGGCTCTTTTCTAGTCTTTTTTTTGGGTGCATCTTTGGTCATGGGGCACAAAACTGGGCACATGGAGAGGCAGGGAAGGTGTGGCAGGGCAAGAGGAGTTGTGGAGTAGACAGGCCTAGATGCGAATGGCAGCTTCCCTAGTAACTAGTGTGGTCTGGAGCAAGTTCCACCTTCTCTATGAGCCTCACTTTTCTCATCTGTAAGATGGATCAATAATACTTACACTTGGTGAGTTGTGCCAGTTAAAAATAATGTACATGAGATCCTTGAAAGCTCTCAATAAATGATGGCTATTATTGTTGGTATGGGTTGGAGCAGAACTGATTACATTGGGAAAACCACCTTTCTAAACACTTTAGTAAATGACATGGTTATTCATGCTTTAAAAACTATACTAGGCCAGATGCGGTGACTCACGCCTGTAATCCCAGCACTTTGGGAGGCCGAGGTGGTTGGATCACCTGAGGTCAGGAGTTTGAGACAAGCCTGGCCAACATGATGAAACCCTCTCTCTACTAAAAATGCAAAAAAATTAGCCAGGCGTGGTGTCGCATGCCTGTAATCCCAGCTACTCAGGAGGCTGAGGCAGTAGAGTTGCTTGAACCCTGGAGGCGGCCATGTCAGTGAGCTGATATTGTGCCACTGATTCCAGCCTGGGTGACAGAGAGAGACTCCATCTCAAAAAAACAAAATAAAACAAAACGATGTTACTGCATAGTTCAGAAGGCAACTCTTGCTATCTCTGATGGTCAGATAAAACACAAACTGATTCTTTTGAGATACAGCAAAACTATGGACAGGACCCAGAATCGTGTTGAAAGGATAAAATATTTTTCATTACCCTGTGCAATAGTAGAGCTGCATAACATATGAAATAGTTATTTCAACTGTGAAGGGACTTGGATAATGGTATCTTTAAAGCACTCAATGACTGAACCAAAGCATTGGGACTTTTTAATTGGAAAAGACCAATAAAACTCCTACTGCTGATGAACTCACTCCATTCAGTTCCTTTCTATCATCTTCCCTTCATAACCTATAAATGCTACTATGTTAATAATGTTTTAAACTAGTGTTTACAGCGTGATCAACAAAATTGTGCGATTAAAGTGTTGAAAGAAAATATGTTATAGTGCTGAGTGTTTATTTTTTGGACGAGGGGATGAAAAATATGATTTTTTTTTACAATGAGCCTCAATGACATATAAAGAAAATTATTTTAAAAATAGTATGTATAGCTTTACAAAAACACTTTATCATAAATATTTTAAGGTATATATATCAAGTTAACTGCTATAATGCACCAAAATGGCAATATTGTGTTTCTCCATGATGGGACTATGAGTGACTGGTTTTTTTTCTTACTTTAACTTTTCTGAATGTTTCAAATTATTTATAATGATATTGCAATGTGCTATATAATAATACTTATGATGTATTATTAAATCACATAATGATAAATATATTGATATTTTACTGAAAACTTTTAATTAAGAGAAATGACAAGAAAATAATTCCATATATTTCTACATTGATGACTCACACCCTATTTAATATTAAGTAGATTTTTATCTGCCTATATTAGATAATCACCAACATTCAGCGTTTTAAGGGCTTCTGAATCATCTAACATGATTATTATCTGATATAGGATCTCTTTTTAATAAGAATATTAATAACAATCATAATAGCTACCACTGATGTGCCCGACTCTGTAATAAACACTTTAAGTGCATTGTTCCACTAGATCCTCGAAATAAACCTATGAGGTTAGCAGGCAGAACAATGCCCTGAAGATGTCCACATTCTGATCCCCAGAGCCTGTGAGTATGCTAGGTTACGTGGCAAAGGGGGAATTTAGGTTGCAGATGGAGTTTAAGTTGCCAGTCAACTGACCTTGAGATGGGGAGAGGATCTTGAATAATCTGGGTGGGTTCAGTGCAATCCACATTCTCATAAGTGGAAGAGGGAGGCAGGAGAAAGAATGTCAGAGGGATGCCATATGAGAAGGACTCAACTGGCCACTGCTGGCTTCAACAATGGGAGGGGGCCAGCAGCCAAAGAGTGGTGATGCCTGGAAAAGGCAAGGAAACAGCTTTTTCCCCAGACCCTCCAGAAAGGAATGTAGCCCTGATGCACCTTGATTTTAGCCCGGTGACACCTATTTCAGACTTCCAACCTCCGGAACTGTAATATAGTAGTGCTGTTTTTTTTTTTGTTGTTGTTGTTGTTTTTGAGACGGAGTCTTGCTCTGTTGCCCAGACTGGAGTGCAGTGGTGTGATCTCGGCTCACTGCAAGCTCCACCTCCCAGGTTCACGCCATTCTCTCGCCTCAGCCTCCCGAGTAACTGGGACTACAGGCACCTGCCACCACACCCAGCTAATTTTGTTTTTGTATTTTTAGTAGAGACGGGTTTTCACTGTGTTAGCCAGGATGTTCTTGACCTCGTGATCTGCTTGCCTCGGCTTCCCAAAGTGCTGGGATTACAGGCATGAACCACTGCACCCGGCCAGTAGTGTTGTTTTAAGTCACTAAGTTTGTGGCAGCTCATGACAGCAACAATAGGAAACTCATATAATATTATAACCCAGTTTTACAGGTGAGCAGACTGAGGTTTAGGAAGAGTAACTTGGTCAAGGTCACACATGGTGGTTAATGAGGACTCCCGGATTTGAATCCAGGTTGTCTGATCATGGAACCTCTCCTATTGGGCACTTGCTTCCAAAATGATTGCCAGCATGGGCTTGAACGCAAAACATGAAAACTCATCACCTTCCCCAATAGCTCACTGCACTTGAGGATGCCTCTGACTGGTAGAATTGATGTCCTATTTGGGGCCCAACCCAGTCTTGCATTCCAGTCACCTTTTCATTGATTTATTGTGCAAAATAACACAATTCCTGCTTTATAAGAAAAGCCTTTTAAATATTTGAGGCCAATAATCACTCCTCTCTAAGGCTTCTCTTCTTTGGGTGAAACAATTCCAGATTCAGCCTTTCCTTCAAAGACATCTAAAGTTCTAGCACCTTCTCAACCACTCCCTTCTGGAAAGTATCCAGACTGTCAACCCTCATGTTAGGATCCAGTCAGTTCCTACCTTACTTTGAATTTGTGTGCTTTGATTTTCTTCCATAAGGTTATTGTGCTAGCCTCAACTCTTGTGGGCTTGATTACATACTATATCTTGAGCTCTTCGATGGAAATATTTCTAGAAATCAATCAGTCAGTAAATACTGATAACTTTGGGATTATCTGGCCTATAGTCTTGAAAACATAGCGTGCTTTCAAGTTCCTTCTGGTATGATCACAAACTGATTCTACTCTTTGTTGACATGAATAAGACCTTTCCTGTTCTAGTCTGGCAGGGGCTACAAGAAAAGCCCATTAAGTTACAGAAAGAAATGGTTCTGGCCAGTGGGTAACCTTGTAGGGAGGCTAGAGACGCCACAGGCTGCTGCTGTGCAACAGTTGAGAGGTTGTGCTGTCTGTTCCCACGCGGACTGGGGACCCAGGAGGAAAATGAAGGGATTGTTAAGAGTCAATGTGATTTCATCATATTATTTAAAATACTGTGAATGTTAGGGCAGAGAGAACTGCACACAAATATTAATAACAGACTCCAAAATCTTTGATCATCCACCACTTTAGATGATCCCCTTATTTATGTGAATAAACAAGGCTTAACTATAAACAATCATCATCAACAACAACAACAACAACAACAACAAAAAACCCTGGACTTCTGCAGTTGTGTAATGAGCATCTGATGAAAAAAACATGAACCCATATTTCATTCATTTTACTCTCTGCATCTCTCCCAAAGAGGGGTGGGGAGGGTGGGGGACAAAACATTTTTGTGGCTTAGTATCTAAACATTCAAGTAATTAAGTCAGTTGCTCTGTCAGAATTGACTTGAAAGTCAAAGGTTCTTAAGCACAAAACATAAGGTTTGCATTTCTTTATAAATACCTACAGGAATAAGAAAAAACATATAAAATGCCACAATTAAATTCATTTGGGGCTTTTCTGAATCCCAGATATTTAAGAAAAATAGTTTGCTATATTGAGGGAAGCAGGTGCAGACAGTCTGGACCTCTGGCTACCTACAGCAGGTCTTTTTTGAGGTGCCAAATATTAGATGAAGAGAGGCAAAGCCCAATTCAGGGCACAGAATGAAGACTTTGATGGCAAGGATTTTTAACTTTGCTATATTTGCTGCTGTTGAACCTTTATGCCTTGAGAAAGTCACACATCTGGGTTGTAATAGTGGGCTACCTCACAGGGCGCCAGGAAAGAACAACTTAGAAGAGTTTCATTTTTAGATATAAGAAGAAAATCTTATGTAAATCGTGATATATTTTATGCTTGTGACGGCAGAGCATACCGCAGGTATTCAAGACAGGAAACCCTTCCTTTCATTTTCAGAACTGTATGACTTGAGCTTTGTCAGTTTCTATTTGGTTTCCCACAGAACATCTCTGTCTTTATCTGAGGTCAGGGTTGGGGAGAGGTATGTGGTGGGTGAGGGGAAAGAAGTATCCGTGAGGGAGGGGTAGTCATATCCCCAGCATCTGACCACAGGGCCACTTGCCTACCTGTCATGCAGTCCATGACCCCTGCTAGTAAGCCAAAAGCACCCAGAGAGCACATGGAATCTGTCTTGCCACTCTCCTTTACTCACTCCTGCCCTGTTCCTCCTGATTCCATTTCACCTGGGGTCTGTGACCCCCTCCCTTGATCCTGCTAGCCTGGACTTGACACTGGACTTTGAATCTCTAGTGTTCAGATCTTCAACCTCCGCATCTCAGACCTCCATGGAGCCAGTGAAGGGGATTTCCTCTAGACCTTCTGTCCTGCAGAATCCAAACCAACCAAACTGGTGCCATATTCCCAACCCCAAGAGAAGGATTTGGGCAGATTCAATGCATCACTGCTGGGGTCTCCTCCAACTTTTCAGGTTAAAGCCATGTCAATGGAGCATTGATTCTATGATAACTGAATCCCATTTGCCACTCCATTAAAAAAACCCCGTTTATTGTCAATACTTTATTGTCAATGTAAGGCAAAGTTTGTTATTTAATGATATTCAACAACAAATGTTCATGGCGAACCTACTATGTATTATGAAAACTTAGGTATTATGTCACTAAATACTTATAGCAACATTGCAAGATTTTCAAAAGAGGCAGCAAAGGATTAAGAAGATTAACTTGCCCAAGGTCACATAGCTAATAAGTGGCAAAGCCAAGTTTTGATGCCAACTTACTCTATACCCTGCTGCCTTCTTCTATAAATAGTTACTAAGTGCTTAGTTATTTACAAGGTATATTTCCAACCTCTTAAAAACCCAAGCTACATTAGGGCTTCTGGGGAGCCCCTCATCAGTGACTCCATGGGACCTGCTCCAAGAAAGCTAATATTTCAGAACCTGTTAATTAGTCAAGGGCTTTTGAGAAAGGTGGTCAGCTTCTAGTAGGAATGAAGCACTGCTTCGGTCCCTTTGAAAGGTCTAACAGGAAATAACTTGCTTCAGCCTCAACTGCTGAGAGACATAGTCAAGTGGATACACTCAACAGGTTTAGAATAACACATTCCTCAAGTACTCTTGAGTTTCTAACCAACAATGAAAACATTCCATGGTTAGACTTCTCTTTCTAGACACTCACTGACAGTGACATTAGAATTAGGTGGTTTTTATCTATAGATTTCATATTGCAAAACTCTTCATGGAGACTTAATCTGGAAACTTCATGGTGGGCTGGGGTTTGGCTATCTGGAAGACTTTCATGGAATTCTTGGCTCCTCTGCTAGTACTGACTGCTGCCTCTCTGTGGGACTGAGAGTCCCTCTCCTTCTCTCTAAGTTGAAACCCTCTTTCCTCCATTCTTTTGACTTTATTGCAAACACCCTACTCCGTGACTACTGGCAAATGTGTCTTCTTTTTATTAATTCCTCTCTCCTTGTCAGGCAGGGCCAGCTCATAGGTGTGAGACGTGGACCCCGGGGCCCCACACTTAAGAGGGCTCAGTGCTTAGTTTAATGCTTGGCTGTCACTGGCTTGAAATTCATAATAATTTTTGAAGAAGGGGCCTCACCTTTTTACTTTTGCACTGGGCCATACAGATCATATAGCCAGTCCTGCTCCTTGCTGTGGGCATGGAAACAGGGAGGATACTCACACCATACAATGTATGACTGGATGGTGTACCTGTTCTCCTTCCCTTTGGAACTGAGCAGGCATTTTCCCATAGAGACAATCCATAAAGGCAGATGATGCCAACGATAACTCCATCCTCCTTAGCCTCAGTTCCTTCAGTTCTAATATGGGGACAGTGGCACTTACCCTTGCATGTTATTGTGAGCAATGAGTGGGATGATGTATAAAGTACTTATCAGAGTGTCTGGTATACATCAGTGCTTGCTCAATGAAATCCACGGGAGATAGCAGTTGCAGGAAACAGAGCTTGAACTCTGGAGTGAAGAGCTAGATCAGAAATTAAATTAGCCCCACTGCCTAAAAAATATATGACTTAGTTGACTTGGTTTCTTCCAGCGTCAGTTCCTTTATCTGTAAATGGGAATGATAATGTTTATCTTGTAAGGTTGTTTTGTGATTTAAATAATTTAATGTATTTAAAGACCCTAGTTCACCCACTTGGCATTTAGGAGGAGCTAAAAAATGAAACAGTTCTTAGTCAGGTTTCCCTTTAACAATATTGCTAGGAGGAGCTAAAAAAATGATAACAGTTCTTAGTTAGGTTCCCCTTTAACACTATTGCTACACTTAAAACAACCAATTTGGCCAGGAGTGGTGGCTCACGCCTGTAATCCCAGCACTTTGGGAGGCCAAGGCAGGTAAATCACTTGAGGTCAGGAGTTCAAGACCAGGCTTGCCAACATGGTGAAACCCCATCTTTACTAAAAATATGAAAAAAAATTAGCCAGGTATGGTGGTGCATGCCTTTAATCCCACCTACTCAGGAGGTTGTGGTAGGAAAATCACCTGAACCCGAGAGGCAAAGGTTGCATTGAGCCAAGATCACACCACTGCACTCCAGTCTGGGCGACAGAATGACTCTTTCTAAAAGAAAGAAAGAAAGAAAAAAAAAACACGACCAAAAATACCCCCCAAAAAGAAAACAATTCATTTGCAAATGATGTTTGGGATATGACCATTAGTAAGTTCTTATATATTATACAACTTCCTGTATACTGTATCACCTGTGGAATGTAACCACCTTGTATGTTAAAATAATTTTGTAAAAAATATTTGAGCACTATTTTTCCTTTTCTTTTGCTAGACTATGAGTTCCTTGAAGGCAGGGGCCATGTCTTATGCGCCCTTTATTCCAGATCACTTTCAAACACTTCAGAATCTCAGTTGAATCGAATTTCTCTTTTGTTCTTTATGCCAACAGTGAGATGATAATCTCCCTAACATTCCTCAATTAGCAATTAATAATTAGCCTATCGATAACTAGGAGGTAGACAGGGCAAAAAATACCCCCATCTCTGTCCTGAAAGGCCTTTTCTTTTTTGTCCATCACACATGGCTCATATTCCTGCCTCCTCGGTTCTGGTTCTTGCTCCATTAATGAAACTATTCCATCAGGGAACATAACTTGGTTTTCTAGAATCTACTATCCTCCCTGGTAACAACCTATATAGAGAGGCCATGGAGGAAGAATTTTCTGAAACCCCAACATTTGAGTCATAATTTGATGCCTCTTAGGATTCAAAGAGTCCTCAGACCTGTGGCTTTTAAACATTTGGGGAGTATAGGTCCCTTTAAGAATCTTCTGAGAGTTATGGACATTCTCTGCAGAAAAATACATTCAACACCTTAGTACAATTTCAAGGTGTTCTCAAAACCCCTGAAGCCCTTGGGTCCCAGATTAAGAATTCTTGTTAGAGGCCGGGCGCGGTGGCTCAAGCCTGTAATCCCAGCACTTTGGGAGGCCGAGACGGGCGGATCACAAGGTCAGGAGATCGAGACCATCCTGGC
>NW_016804136.1:3106772-3115813 GCF_001698545.2 Rhinopithecus bieti
AAAAAAAAAAAAAAAAAAAAAAAAAGAATTCTTGTTAGAATAGCCAAGAAAAGCGAATCAGCAACATGAATGATTCTGGTTTCCTGGTAAGTTCTAGCCCTGACTAGTCACTCTCCCTTGCTGAAAACAAAACAAAACAAAACAGAATAAAACACAGCAATGACAACTCCCAAGATTTAACCTCAAGGTTATCCCTGAGAGTCCAAACCTGGGCAGTAATGGCAAAGGGCTTCCAGCCAAGCAGTAACTACTCTTTGGAGAACCTAAGTTAAGCTGAGTAAAATAAGCCTTGTTTGATAATACCGTTTACATTTCCAAATCCTGGGTATCAAGCTTTCTTCCTATCCCTTGCGGCCCTTCCTAAGTTTAGCCGCTGGTGTAATGGGGTAACCATGGCAACAACCACCTGCCTATTTAAAACCATCTCCAATGCTAAATAAGGAAGCCTGAAGAAAATGGCTGCTTGCCTGCCTCTCAGTGGACAAATTGGGCACTCCTGGGTATTTTAGACACGGGCGAATAGGCAGGGTAGAAGCAGTATGTATGCAAAGTTCCTCATAGGAAGCATTTGGTGACCTTGTGAAATAGGTGCTACTTCAACCCTTCTGTCTTCAGATGTTAGGCAAGCACACAGGTTTACGTGCAAATCCGTGTGCCTGTCACCATGTCACCCATGCTACCTTGACCTCAATCAGGTGAAGAGTGAGGTGAGAACCTACCCTCAAAGAGTAGTCTTGTTTATGGGATCTCGGAAGGGAGAAGGAAAAACAGTTCTACAGATCACAGTGAATTTGTTCATACTTTGCATTAAAATGCACACTACAATCTTTTTTTTTTTTCCTGACTGATGTGTCTTTCTAATTGTACTTAATCATGTGGGTGATGGATGATTGCTCTATTTATGTCATATGTTGGCCTGCCTATTGATTTTTGGCATATGGAGAAATTTCTCCCTCCCTCTGCTTCCTTGCTTTCTGGAAATTACAGAGGTTTGGTTTCTTTACCCTGCCGAGACCATACAACTGATCACACTGAACATCTTGCTCTTCCACAGTATACTGTATCCTCTCACTCCTTCATATCTTTTCATACATTTGCTTCCTTCTCCCTGTGTTGCCCTCCTCTTTTTCTGTATCTTGGTTCAGGCATCTCTGTCACTGGAAAACCCTCCATGCCACGTTTCATGTCCTTGGTTTTTGCTCCCATAGGTCACTTCTAGTCACAGCCCTTAACACAAACCATTCCGCACATCTGCTTTCCAGCCTGTTTCCAGCACCGGGCTGTGAGTCCCCTACATGGGTCTGTCCAAAACGCCTGTAGAACAGTGCCTGGTGTGCATTATGTTTTCAAAAGATCTGTTGAATGAATGAACAGAGCCCCATGGCTTTCACAAGTGTATGGTACATGTGCGTGAGTACGTATAAGGATACTTGTGTGAGACCGGGTGCGGTGGCTCAAGTCTGTAATTCCACACTTTGGGAGCCTGAGGTGGGCAGATCACTTGAGGTCAGGAGTTCAAGACCAGCCTGGCCAAGATGGTGAAACCCTGTCTCTACTAAAAATACAAAAGTCAGCTGGGTGTGGTAGCGGGCGCCTGTAATCCCAGCTACTTGGGAGGCTGAGACGGGAGAATCACTTGACTCAGGAGGTGGAGGTTGCAGTGAGCCGAGATTGCCCCACTGCACTCCAGGCTGAGCAACAGAGTGAGATGCCACGGAAAAAAAAAAAAAAAAAAAAAAAGGTACTTGTGTGGAAAGAGGACTTTAAAAGTTTGAGGAATGGGTTGAAGAGGAGTACTTTTTAAAAAAGTGGTTTGTGTGTATCTGGGAGTGCAAAAGACTGTTAGAGGAGATCACCTGAACTGTACGTTTGTGACTACAGTGTCAGGGGCTGGAAGTACACGTGTTCCTAGCGTGCCGTGAGTGTGTAGAGTCTGTGTGTGTGAGAGCAAGAAGATGCTGTGATAGGATGCACTTCCTAAAAGGTTCATTCAGCTACTATCAGATCCCACAGATCACTCTTCCTGAAGCTGCAGTGTTCAGTACCTGACCTCTAAAAAGACCTCCTTCTTATTGGTTGACTTCTCAGGCTGTGGGGTCAGGACAAAGAGTAGGAGTGAAAATGGCAAGTGCTGAAAATGATGGGTACTGGGTTTTAAATGAATGTCTTCAGTGAACGCTCTAACCTCTCTTTTAAAGACAATTCTCGCTTGTAATCCCAGCACTTTGGGAGGCCGAGGAGGGCAGGTCACTTGAGGTCAGGGGTTTGAGACCAGCCTGGCCAACATAGTGAAACCCCATCTCTACTAAAAATATAAAAGTTAGCCGGGCGTGATGGCGCACGCCTGTAGTCCCAGCTACTCAGGAGGCTGAGGCAGGAGAAAGGCTTGAACCCGGGAGGAGGAGGTTGCAGTAAGACAAGATTGCGCCACTGCACTCTGGCCTGGGTGACAGAGTGAGATTCTGTCTCATAGATAAAAAATAAATAAATAAATAAATAAATAAATAAAGACAATTCTGTGGGCTAAACAAAAGTCAACATCTTCAGGTTCAAAGACAACGTCCAAATCATTATCCATCCTCCTCCCCACCTACCTAGGGCTGGGGTGGGAACAGTGTCGAAATAGTGGTCATCTTGAAATAGTACAGCAAAGAAAAAGAAAGAAAGAATGAAAATTAACCAATGAGAAGAAAGAGAGAAAGAAGGAAGGAGGGAGAAAAGGGTAGCTATATGTCAGTCACAACTCAGTTCTGGCAAATTTTCTCCTACAAGGAAGAAGGGTTTGCTTTCGTTTGCAAATGACCTCGTTTCCTCTTTCCTTTCATTTCTGAACCTAACTTGGCAAGTTCACAGAGTGCCCAGGCTGAGGCTGGGACTTAGTGGGTTCCGGGTCTCCGGCCTTTGCAGGTACCTCTCTGCTGCTGCCCTCTGCTGTCGGGGGAGGCAAAGGAGACACCCTTCTGGTCCTCCTGGTCCAAGCCCTGGAGCTGCCACCTCCTCCCATTTGAGCCCGACAGAAGCTAGGGTCTCTTCCAGCCTCCCCACCCTTCCACAAAAGAATCATGAGGGGCTGGGGTTGGAAGCTCTGTACTAGGAAGCAGAAGAGACTCAGGAGGGGGTTCCAGTTAGCCAAGGGCAGATACCCTCCCACCTCCTCCCCTGCAAAAGCAGGCCCTTCATACCCACCTCCTGCTTCCCAGCCCCTCCCTTTGCACAGATCTTTTGGGAGAGGACAGGCAGTTAGCCTGTGCCAAGTTTCTGAAATTTTTTTTTCTTGGAAATGGAAACCCTCCTTCCGGCAATGTGGCAGGAAGGCCAAGTCCCTGGAGGCCCTGGCTGGGAACATTTCCGGAGAGCAGGTGAAAGGCCTCTGTTCCGCCAGGGCCACACTGGGTGGGTGGCAGTGCAGCCGGGCCTGCAACTTACCTGCTGTTGAATTTTTCAGGGTGTTTCTCTCTCATCACGTGGAATCTGTGTGCAATGGAAGCGTCCTGAAAGTGAAAGAGACAAAGCAGATCCTTGGTGAGTGGTCATGACAGTGCAGTGTGGAGGGAAGGGACAGACACATGCCCTCGCTGAGTCATGCCAACCCTGGGACTCTATCGCATGGTGGGGCTCCAGGTCACATCCGTGGCACCAATAGAGGCTCAACACTGCCTCCAAGGGGATGAGCTAGCATCATCAATACTCTTACAGCCTATGCCAGTAGACTCTGGAGTCCTTGCTGTTTCACTCTAGCCCAGGCCCGCCGAGAACAGATAGTTCAGGGGTGAGTGGAGGGGAAAGCCTTTGCCCTTTGGGGAGACTGAGAGTCTGTGAGCACAGGACCCTGTGTCTGGGGCTGACATGAGTCTCTGGAAATGACTTTCGATAATAATTCTTTTAAAATAGTTTTTACTTTGGAATATTTTGACTCACAATAAGTTCCAAAAATAGCATGGAGTTCCTAGGTCCCTTTCACTCAGCTTCCCTCAATAATAACATTTTATATAACTATAGAATATTGTCAAAACTAGAAACCTGACATTGGTAGATGCCATTAGATATTAAGTCCTAACCATCCACACCAATAGAAATAATTAGTGGCATTGGATAACATGCTTAATGGATAATAAAAGAAAACTAAATTCTGGCTTCTGCTTCTTGATCACTTCACTCGAAGGACTCTCTCCAAGACCAGTAAGAGTCATTACTACATCGTGTGGACACTGCCCTCCTATGAGCACTTCCCTTTGCCACACTAGCGGCCCCCTGCACTCCAGCACTCACAGTTAGGATGGCTGTCATGACACTGTGCTCCTGGGCTCTCCATCCTCTGACCACAACTTCCTAACCCTGGGTTCTACCTGCGGCCCCCACTCCACACTGTGGCCATCTCGTGAGTTCTCTTGGCTGTTACCAGCATCTGAATGGTGATAGCTTCAAAGTGTCAATCTCTAGAGCCAACCCTAAGCCTCAAACCTCAAACGAAACTCGTCTTTCCTCCTCAAACTCGATCTTCCACCCTTGACACTGGTCTCATTTTCCAGCAGAAGAATGTGTAACACCCCTTCACCGCTCACGCCCCATGCTGGCACTTTGGGTTTCAGAAATAAACAGGCTAATTGGACTGGAGATGGGGGGTGACACAGAAATCAGGGAGCTGACTAGATTTGTTTTGCAACGAAAAATATAGAAATCCATTTACTGGAATACATGGCTACAAGACACCAGAAATTCCATGCAGTGAATTTTCATCAAATGCATATTAATTCTGTTTCTTATATGAAAATTTCTGTGTGTGGTTTTTAAAAATTTTTTTAATTTTTTAATTTTTTAATTTTTTTTTTTTTTGAGATAGAGTTTCACTCTTGTCACACAGGCTGGAGTGCAGTGGCGCGATCTCGTCTTACTGCAACCTCTGCCTCACAGGTTCAAGCAATTCTTCTGGCTCAGCCTCCCAAGTAGCTGGAATTGCAGGTGCCCACCACCACACCCAGCTAATTTTTGTATTTTTAGTAGAGGCAGGGCTTCGCAATGTTGGCCAGGCTGGTCTCGAACCTCAGGTGATGTTCCCTGCCTCGGCCTCCCAAAGTACTGGGACTATAAATGTGAGCCACTGCACACAGCCTCTGTGTGTATTTTTAAGCATCAAGAGGTATAGTACTATGCTAAAATGATGTTCTGAGAGTTTAAAATTTAAACTTCAGCTTTTTTTTTTTTTTTTTGAGATAGAGTTTCACTCTGTCGCCCAAGCTGGAGTTCAGTGGCACAATCTTGGCTCACTGCAACTTTTGCTTCTCGGGTTCAAGAGATTCTTCCGCCTCAGCCTCCTGAGTAGCTGGGATTACAGGCGCCTGTCACTATGTTTGGCTAATTTTTTTTGTATTTTTAGTAGAGACAGTGTTTCACCGTGTTGGCCAGGCTGGTCTCAAACTTCTGGCTTCCACCTTGGCCTCCCAAAGTGCTGAGATTACAGGCGTTAGCCACCATGCCTGGCGGATTTATTTTTTAGTTTAAGATATATTAAGAGTTTAAGGTCTTGGAGAGGCATCCCCACGGGTGCACAGGTGAGATGTGCGGACCCCAGGGAGGCCTCTGTTCCCAAGGCCTGTCCATCCTGCACCGCTTCCTGGGCAGCAGCACTTTATGCTCCCAGACTGTGCCCACCTCCCACTCTCTCAGCAAATTTTGGTGAACACCCTCAATAAGATTCATATGACATTTGTCAAATACTTCTCTAAAATTCAAGAAAATATTCCATCTACTTCTATTCCTTTGAAGCACTAATTTTCTTCTGTCAGGAAAAAAAAGGGGGGAGGGAAGAAAAAAGCAATCACATGTTGCCTGGCACAATTTGTACTTCACTATCCCCAACCCCCAATACTGCTGACTGACTCCCAGCTCTTTTATTCTCTGGGATACATGTACAGGCCCCCTCCTTCCGCAGAGTTCTGGCTGTCCTTGGTTTTTCCATAACTAGGTTTTGCAAAGCTGCTTTTCACAAAGACCAGCCTTTAAAACATTATTAGTGAAGCACGTGGTCCCTAATTTGACAATGTAATCCCTTGGCAAATACACAAAGTAGCAAAGGAGAGTAGAGCAGCTCCTTTTCTAAGTCTTAAAAAGGCTATGACCGTAAAGACTCTGAACACATTTCTCTACCTGGGGATTAAAAAGAGAGTCGAGATTCACTTTCACTCTCTGGAGCTTCTATGTCAGGCATAGAAGCTGAGCATATTTACAATCAGTAGTGACTTCATTTAAATTTGGGAAACCAGGGCTACGATGGTTCAAACCCTTTCTTGGTTATTAAGGTATAAACCCTTTCTTGATGATAATTAAGGCAAAGTGAGACTTCTGTTCTGAAGGCGGGAGATGGGAATTACAAATCCACGGAAGTGATAGCATTTCTCACAGCCTTACTATCTGAGGTCTTTCTTTCAGGTGTGGAGTGAAGAGGAGACGGTGGAAGGTATGGACATAGGGCCTCTTTCCTGAACTACAACTCCAAGCACATGGGTGGACAAAGAAATCTGGGCCCCTTCCAAGTACATGCAGCAGTCATTTGGACTCTGAGATATTGGAATGTCTAGGCCAGTGCTATTCAATAGAAATACAGAGTAAGCTACATATGTAAATGTAACTTAACATTTTCTAGTAGCCACATAAAAAGTTTTAAAAAAAAAAGATGAAGTTAATTTTTTAAAATTTTAAAAATTTTTTATTTTTTTGAGATGGAGTCTCACTCCACTGCCCAGGCTGGAGTGCAGTGGCATGATCTCAGCTCACTGCACACTCTGCCTCCTGGGTTCAAGTGATTCTCCTGCCTCAGCCTCCCGAGTAGGTGGGATTACTGGTGCCCGCCACCATGCCTGGCTAATTTTCGTACTTTTAGTACAGATGGGGTTTCACCACATTGGCAAGGCTGGTCTCAAACTCCTGACCTCAGGTGATCCACCTGCCTCAGCCTCCCAAAGTGCTGGGTTTACAGGTGTGAGTCACCATGCCTGGCCTGAAATGAATTTTAACAGTATATTTTCATTAACCCAATAAGCCCTGAATATTATCACATAGAGTCAATAGAAATATTATTGAGACATTAAATATTTTATATCACATTTTTGAAATGTATTGTGTATTTTATACTTACAGCTCACTTGACATCTTAATTAAGACAAGCCCTGTTTCAAGCACGTCATACCACATGTGGCTGATGGCTATTATATTGGATAACGCAGGTCTAAGTCACTTTGGCAATTTATGGAGATAAAAAGATGGAAAGGAGACCGTAAGACAGATTATTTGAATTTGGGTTGGTCTGAAAATTATGGGAGATTGGGGAATGGAAAAGGGTGTAGACCCTTGTCCGTGTCCCTCTGGGGAGTCCCACTGTATTAGTATCTTCATGGCTCTCACAGGTGACAAATAAGAACTTGGTGCTGGCAGAATCCATGAATCTACAGGAAAAATTATGTCTTGTTGAGAAATTCCATATGTGTAGGATGCTTATCATGGTGAGAAGCTTGTCTAGTGATAGCTAGGAATGATCTGCAAAGTGGAAAACGGTGTGTGGGTCAGTGCGACCACTGTGGCCTCTCCTTGGCCCCTGGGCTCCCCTAACATCAGAAATAGATTTCACTGAATCAAGGGATTAGCTGTTCAACCGTCCTGTTAAGGCTCATGAAAGCAGAGCTTGTGAGGAGTTCAGAGTTACACATACCTTGGGAATTATTTTGTAGTCTCAAACTTCCTGTCACTGATACCTGGCCATCCTGACATTTTCTGCTAATCCAAAAATAAAGAACAGGGAGGAGCAGGCCAGAGAAGTCAGAGGAAGTGGCATCCTGAATGACTGTGTTTAAAATCTCCTGCCAGTAGATATTATCACTTAGAAGGACTGATAAGGCCAACTATCTTAGCTTCTCACTGTTGAGAATCTGATGTGTTGATGGGGCTCTCGAAGCAATGAGAGCACAGTCACTCCTTGGAGAGGCCAGGAGACCCTGCCTTATTTATTGCCTTATCTATTAAGTGGGTTCTATTTGCATCAAGGGGTCCCAGTAAACTCATCAGAGAAAATTCTATCCACAGCACCCAGGGGCACTGTGTCAGGGGTCATTGTCATCATCTTTATAAATACAAAGCAACAGACATTTGATATCATAAGATATTCTAGGTCCTTCAAAAGAGGCAAAGACCTTGCAAGGCTCTCTTTGCCAGTGGAGTCCGCCTCTATTTGATCATCATAAGGAAGTAAAACTTCCTTGGTTTACACACCTACTTCTCTTACAAAGTTTGGGAAGTCAAATAGGGAGCAAGACCTTCTGCAAATGTCAGCCCCAGACTCTGTTAGGGTTGCGTGTTGGTTACTTGTTTTCTCAAGAATTTCTCTTTTCAACTTTTAAAGAGCGAGCATACAAACCCTGCAAACATTTTATTGAGAGAAAGCCAAGGGCACACCAATGAGATGAGAACAGCCCTGGTTTCTCATTCTTCTGCAATATAATATTAAACATGGATAAGCTAAAGGTGTATGAAAAAAATCAAGAGAAAGATTGTGAAGTTGTTCATAATTGGAAAGATGAATAGATTGGGTTATTATAAGTCAGCCCAGGGTAGGTAAATTATCTTGACCACTGAGAGTGATGGAGAATCTGTTTATATGCATTTCCTTGGGGACAATTAATTAGCCAGCCAGCAGGCCTTCCTTCCTTCTTACCTCCCTTCTTACCTCCCTTCCTTCCTTTCTTCCTTCATTCCTTCCTTCCTTCCTTCCTTCCCTCCCTCCCTCCCTCCTTTTTTCCTTCCTTCCTTCCTTCCTTCCTTCCTTCCTTCCTTCCTTCCTTCCTTCCTTCCTTCCTTCCTTCCTTTTTTCCTACTTTTTTGCTAGAATAAATTAAAACCATGATTACTGAATAGTTTGGCTCTTGGGTTTAGGGCTTGGCTATTTAGTTGAGGGAAGACTGTCTATTCCTCTTCATGTGTTAATCCATTTGGTCAGCAGATACTAAGGAGGACCATCTTTTTTTTTTTTTTTTTTTTTTTTTTTTTTTTTTTTT
>NW_016804136.1:3115969-3118648 GCF_001698545.2 Rhinopithecus bieti
TTTTTTTTTTTTTTTTTTTGATGCAGAGTCTCGCTCTGTCTCCCGGACTGGAGTGCAGTGGCCAGATCTCAGCTCACTGCAAGCTCCGTCTCCCGGGTTTACGCCATTCTCCTGCCTCAGCCTCCCGAGTAGCTGGGACTACAGGCGCCCGCCACCTCGCCCAGCTAGTTTTGTATTTTAGTAGCGACGGGGTTTCACCGTGTTAGCCAGGATGGTCTCGATCTCCTGACCTCGTGATCTGCCCGTCTCGGCCTCCCAAAGTGCTGGGATTACAGGCTTGAGCCACCGCGCCCGGCCGGAGGACCATCTTATGATAGGGCAGTGTGTTGAGACACGGAGGTGTCGGGAACCATGTTTTTGTCAGCCAGAGCAGGGTGTGTTATAAAGGGAAGAGGTGGGGCTGAAGCTTCTGCAGGCAGCTGTGCTGTAACCTGCTGTCTAAAAGTTCCCAGGCAGTTCTGCCAGTCTTGCTCCTCAGCTCTGGCTTCCAGCCCATTGCTTAGAGGGACTAGTTCTCCCCTCCTTCCCTGCTTCCCTCTCCATTTATTTCAGTTCCGGCTTCCGTGCCAGTGAAGAGCCACTTCCTTTGACCATTCTTCTCTGCTCTAGTAGGTTGTCTTCGCTCCCTGAGAACTTGGACAGGACCATCTGCATCAGAATGATCTCAGAGGCTTGTTAAAAATGCCAGTTGCCGGACCTCACCCAGACCTACTGAGTTGGAATACGAATCAGCATCTGTTGCGGGGGTGGAATTTACATTTCTGATAAGAGGTGGTGGTGAGCCACCACAACTAAATTTTGAGATTCCCCTCTCTCAAACTATGTTACATTTGGCAACATGAAGATGGAGGGGGGCTTCAAAGAGTCACAAAGCTCAGTGGTCCACAGCTCAGTTGGCTTTAGAGCTCAACTATTATGATTCCAAGCTCTGCCACTCACCAGCCTGAACTTGTTTTTGTACCTCTCTAAGCTATGGTTCCTTCTTACAAAACACAAATGGATAATGCCTGCATCCACTGGCAGGGAAACTATGTCTGGTGTGCAGTAGGTACTCAATAAATGTTAGCAAGTTATGTTCTGGTTACTACAGGAAAAATACATGAGATTTTTTTAAACTGTAGTGATGGGAAGCCCACGCTCCAGAACCCCAGACCTGTCAGTCACATCTAATTTGCAGGAGCTGAAGGCTGCATATGTTCCTGCTGGAGGAAGTGGAACCTCAGCAGCCGGTCCAAAAAGGAGAGGGGCCTTTGAGCAGCAAGAGGAGGGAGGGCATATGCATGTGTCACTGGAGGGGCACCTGGAAGAGGTCTAGGGAAAGCTGCTGCTCAGCTGAGGCCGGGGATCCAGTGGGATGAATCAGATTGGGGCACTTGCTCCCAGTCCACCACCTCCACCCTCTCAGAACCTCATCATGGGCTCAGCAATGCTTCTCTCTTCTGCTTTAGTAACAGAAAAAGAGCACTGGATTAGGAGTCAGAAAATGAAGGCAAATCCCTTAATCTGAGTCTCTGTTTTCTTAACTCATAAAATAGAGATAATAATGCTCTTCAGAATACATCTGTGAATATGGTAAATTTTAAATCCTTCTGTAAATATAAGGTATTATTATTTTTAATCCTTTCTTCTCCCATGGTTCTCTATTTAGCCTTCTTATTAAAAAAGTAAAACCTAGGTTGGGCACGGTGGCTCACGCTTGTAATCCCAGCACTTTGGGAGGCTGAGGCAGGTGGATCGTTTGAGGTCGGGAGTTTGAGACCAGCCTGGCCAATATGGTGAAAACCCGTCTCTCCTAAAAATACAAAAATTAGCTGGGTGTGGTGGTGCATGCTTGTATCCCCAACTCCTGAGGCAGTAGAATTGCTTGAACCCTAGAGGCGGAGGTTGCAGTGAGCTGAGATCGTGCCATTGCACTCTAGCCTGCGTGACAGAGTGAGACTTTTGTCTCAAAAACAAAACAAAACCAAAAAAACAACCTTTCACTTAAACTTGCTATCCCCTCAAGCCACCTATCATTTCTCCTTCTTTTTCCTTTTTTAAAAAATTAAAATACCAAAATTTCAAAAGAAACACAGCTGAGCAAGGTTGAGGAGTGCAGGTATCACAGAGTCTGGGGCAGAGAATTGGTCTGTTTTATACGCATGTGAAACTAGGCAGCACAACTCCAAAGACAGGGGAACAGAACAGAGAGAACCTGGCTCCAGAGCAAGGCACTGCCATGCGAGTCAAGGGTCCTGAAGCCTCATCTGTAGAGTGAGATGAGCAGGATAATGATACCTGCAGGACTACTGTGAGGACTGGACTATGTACAGCCTAGCACTGCAGAGAGCACACAGGTACTCAATAAATGCTAGCGTCTGTTCTTACTTATAAGTGGAAGCTGAACGATGAGAACACATGGACACAAGGGGGAAAACAACACACACTGGGGCCTGTGGGGATGTGGCAGGAGGGCGAGCATCAGGAAGAACAGCTAGTGGATGCTGGGCTTAGTACCTAGGTGATGGGATGATCTGTGCAACAAACCACCATGGCACACGTTTACCCACATAACAGACCTGCACATCCTGCACATGTACCCCTGAACTTAAAATAAAAGTTTAGGGGAAAAAATTTGATAAATATTTGTTGAAAAAAAGAATAAATAGTTCAATAATTCTGTCATTTTTTTTTTTTTTT
>NW_016804136.1:3120384-3206010 GCF_001698545.2 Rhinopithecus bieti
AAAATTTTGTTCTTTTTTTTTTTTTTTTTTTTTGAAACAGAGTCTCGCTCTGTCACCCAGGCTGGAGTTCAATGGCGTGATCTCAGCTCACTGCAACCTCCACCTTCTAGGTTCAAGCAGTTCTCCTGCCTCAGCCTCCCGAGTAGCTGGGATTACAGGCGCCCACCACCACGCTTAGCTAATTTTTGTATGTTTAGTAGAGATGGGGTTTCACCATGTTGGCCAGGCTGGTCTTGAACTCCTGGCCTCAGGTGATCTGCCCGCCTCAGCCTCCCAAAGTGTTGGGATTACAGGTGTGAGCCACTGCGCCTGGCCAATTCTGTCATTCTTGAAGAAAGTAAATTTCTTTGTTGCATCCCCACCTCCTCCCAATCCCCAGCTTCATTTATAGAAATGATTGATCTCTCCCCTCCCGTTCCCATCCTGTTCATAGCAGCATGGGAAGCAGTGCCCACCCCAATCCTCTTTGGACCAGAAGCTGAGCTACACTAGATGTGCTGGGGCTAGCGGATGAAAAAGGAACAGAGTGCTGTCCTTGTACTGCAGGAGTGTATGTGTGTGCATGGGGGTAGGGGGTACCATATAAGTACATTAAACCAATTCCTTCAATCTAATGCAGAGTGTGCATGAATGGGGTAAGCATAAGGGCTGTGGGAGCCTCAAGGAGGCTCATGGCATTTAGCCTAAGGGGTCAGTTGGGAGGAGACGCCCCTAGAGGTTTATGAAGCACATGGAGGGAGTGGAATGGGTTGAGAGAAGAGAGAATAGGAGGGAAGGAAATCTGAGTGCTAAGCCAGCCAAGGTAGCTTGGGACCACCAGGTCTTCCTTTGAGGATCAGAATTCCCAGATCCTGAAGCTCATGTGAGAGTTTCCTACCAACCTTTTCCCCTGGTTATTTCTTGGTGTTGCTTTTCTATGACTGCTACAAATTACAGAAGAAGTAAATATGTCTTTTGAAAAATTTTCAGTCTTTTCCTGTGTTAGTTAAAATGACAGAGGAAAGAATTTCCTCCCTAAACAAGAGATGGGGAATAAAGCGGGGTGCAATCAGGGTGTCCACACTCAGGCCAAATTTCAGAATGCTTGGACTCAAGTCAGGGCTGGGGGGCAGGTAAGACAGGTAGACACTAGGGACCCAGAGGTGACAACAGAAGGCTGGAACCCTTCCTGGGCATTTCTCTTCCATGCAGAAAGGTGATCCTTGACCAACTCACCACACCAATGGAGAAATAGTTGTTCATGATGCTGTATGGGACCTGGTCCCCGTTTTCCACTTCCTCTCTGGGGATGACTTCCAGATGCCAGCGGTCCAGCATCACCAAGGGGCTCTGCTCAATGTCCTTCAGGATTTTTGTCAAGCTGCCCCCTTCATAACCTGTGGAGGACAGCACTGCATTTGTCACCACAGCAGAAAGGCAGTGTTCTTGCTAATGCACAGGTAGTTGTCAGGGGAGGTAAGCCCAGGGCATCTGTGACTAGGGGACTCCCCACTGTGTCTGTGGGCTGGAGACACTAATGTTCCCTGAACCACAGAGAAGGGGAGGACAATTGAAAATACTAAGATGCTGGGGGCAGGGCAGGGAGTGGGTGCTGGCTAAAGGTTGCAGGCTTGTGTAGCTGAAGCAAACCCTGGAGAAGCGGTGGGCTGGATGGCTGGGAGTCTCTGCATGGGAGAACAGCAGATGTCATGTAGGAGACTGTGTCATGTAGGAGATGGATAGTGTGGCAGGCAGAATTTTAAGATGGCCCCTAGGCCTGGGTTCTGCTTGCTCTGACACTGCCCACCAAGCATGGCCGATCATTGAACACTGACCGTTGCACTGCCTGGTCTTGACTCATTCTCTGAATTATCAGCCATCTGGAGTTCCCACCCTTTTCCTGGCTGGCAGCCTGATCTGTCTGCTCCATGTGTTGAGCTGAACTTCTCCACTTTCTGGCGCATGCCCAACTCCATGGGGGCTACTGCAGTTTGCAAAGTTCTCTGCCCCTTGCCTTATAAACTGGTCACCACTCTGTGTTTCTTCTTAGGGAAATTTCAAAATGAAGGCCCATGGCCATGGGGCTTAGGATAATCTGAATGCTTCTAGTGACACTAAGTAACTGGAAATGGAGCATTTTGGTCCTCAGTTTTAGTCCTTATTCAGAAGATCAGCCATTTGTGGTAGAGGGAATTTCACACAGAAAACATCTAAGTGAGCATCTTCTCGGATGGGACTCTGGGGATGGGACACATGAGACTTTGTCTTTACTCTAGAGTTGATTGCTTTCTACTGGGGAAAGCAGGCTCTAAGTTGATGGTTTCAGGATGATATTAAACATGGGGTGAGGGAGCAAAACTCCCAGAGTCTCGAAGAGGGGCTTTTCTTCTAGATTCAGCATGGGATGGAGGGCAGAGAAAGGGTCATGGGCTTGACATGACTGCAGAGTTGAGTATTACGCTGCGGAATGTGATCCACCAAAGGGTAAGTTCAGCTTGGCTCTGTAGAGCATCTCTGTCAACAGGAACACCTGTTCCCAGGGTAGCACCACTAGCATGCAAACTCACCTCCTCCCCAGCGGAGACAGCGGGCAAGGTCATTTCCTGTTCCAAGAGGCAGGACAGCCACTGGTGGATGCTTTGCAAAGTTGGCCTTATCTGCAAGACACACAGAGGAACAGAGAATCATATGCCATGGGACCATAGAATGTTTAAGTTGTCTTTTTATCCCCGATCTGATGCTTGAACCCCTCCATAGCATTCTTTGTTTGAATACCACACTGATGGGAAACACACTACTTCCTAAAGCCATCTATCCCATCTGCAGCATGTTAACCACCACTAATTGAGTCAAATCTGTCCATTTGTGTTTTATATTCAGCTAAATCTGCATCCCTGCAACTTGCACATGTTAATTCAAATTTCATCCTAAATCTGTCCTTTGGGGTGGCAGCATACACCCCAAAACATTAAGTTGGATGTTTTTAATCCTTAATGACAATCAGCACTTACTCCATTTATTCCTCAGCCTAACCTTGCAAGGTATTATCCTCCTTCAAGTAGCTGAAGAAACTGAGACTGAGAGAGGGAAAGTAGTCTACAACCATTCTACCCTGAACACACTCAATCTCATCTGATTGCAGGAGCTAGGCCTGGTCAATACTTCAATGGGAGAGAGGGAAAGTAATTCCAGAGCCAGGATCCAAGCCCAGATCTCTATGGCTCTGAGTCCATTCCCCTCCTCTCTTCAGGGGCTAGGCAGGTACACAGATTAGTAAAACAGATGGGGCTAGGACACTAGGGAATAGTGGGACATTGGACAAGCTGAAGATGCTCACCTTCAACTTTTCACTATTCGAGTTTAAAAGTTAAAACTAACATTAGCTAAACAAACAAAACCTCCCGGTGTTATTTGGCCCCCACACCAGTTTCTCACTTCCACACCTCTCAGGATTGCAATGACACAGATTCCTAATCATTCCTCTTCTGATAGTTGTGAAGGACATCAGATGGAACCATCAGAGAAAGCACAACAGTACATGTTTTCATCTGGCCTCAGATCTACTGTGGCACATTGTCTAGGCTGGGAGAGCTGAAGGGGGCACAGGCATCCATCAGTTTTGGGGTTGGGTGGGTATTTCCATGAGACCTCAGCACTCATGGTGGCCCTGGATGTGAGCAATGTGATTGTGGGGTTGGGAGAGATGCAGGAATCAGCAGGGGAGGCTCAAGCTAGGGCTGCCCTGGCAAACTGGAGCTCATAGGTCCTCCAGGTTGTCTGACCTATGTCAGAAATGGCTGAGTACAGGCAAGACCCAGGACTGAGATGGCCACTGGAAGGCTTGAGATAGAGAGCAGAGCAATGCGATGGCCTCTCTCATTGTCCTTAGAACACGTCATCGGAGCACCGCCTCCCTGCCTTTGCACAGCCTGCTCCCTTTGCCTAGAAGGCTCTTGTTTCCTGTGCCTGCGCCTTCTTCTGTGTCCCCACCTTGGCGGGTCAGCTGTCCTTATGGTGTTGAGGCTAGAAACCTGTATGCCACCCTGGGTTTTTCCTTTTCCCTCACACATCCATTCACATATCACATTCTACATGCTGTCTCCTTAACAGATCTCCAGGAAATCTCTTCTCTCTATCCCCATGGTGATGCCTGAGTGCAGGTATGATTCCTTCCCACTGGTATCGCTGCAACAGCCTCCTCTTGGCTCTCTCCGCCTCCAGTTCCACCCTCCTAGTGTGTCGCCCATGCTTTCACCAAGAAGGGCAGTCCACGAACCACAGTCCCTTGAATTGGCTCACTGCTTTCATTTCTGGAATGGGGCTGTGTGGCTCCCCATGGCCCCATAGCCTGCCACAGTAGGCCCAGGAACCAGGCTCTGCCTTTCTCCCTAGCCTCACCCTTCTGCACATCCTGCCTCCCACACAACATGTCAACCATTCTCAAGTGTTTTCACTTCCTTAAAGCACAAAGCTCTCTGTGGCTCAGCTCAGAAGCTGCCTTTGGGAGGCCCTCCCTAGTTGCCCCAGCCTGGACCTGGTGCCTCGTCAGAATATTTCCTTAGCACCAGAAATGATCTTATTGTACTCTCTTGTAGTTATCTCCTTGTTTGTTCCCTGAATGTATTGTAACCTCCCTGAGGGAGGCTGGGTCTTATTCTCACAGCATCTTCACACATATCGACTGAAGTCTGCTATATGCAGATGCAGTGTTAGGTGCTTCAGCTCTGAGAGTGGGCAAAAAAGCCATGGCTCAGATTCTCATGGTGCTTACTTACTGTCCAGTGGGACAGACAGATATTAAAGAGGAATCCATGGAGACAATGCTTCATTTCACATTCACGTTGGAAAAGAGAGGAGCACTGTCCTATAAGAAGGTGGCTGAGGCTGGTGGGTGTGTCAGGGGAGGCTCCCCTGAGGAAGCCACATGTCAACTGAGATCTGAAGTGGAAGCTGACTGAGTGAAGGCTGGGGCAGCACTGCAAACAGGGTGGCCAACTTGTGCGAAGGTCCTGAGGTGCAAGGGAGACTGGAACGCCCAAGGGTCTGAGAGAGCGGCCGGGACCTGAGTCCAGATGCAGAGGGATGGAGGTAGAAATAAGGCTGGAAGGGTGTGCAGCAGCTGGGTCACCCAGGGCCCTGTAGATTACTTCAAGGATTTTGTCTTTATTCTAAGAATAATGGAAGCCACTGGTGTGCTTTACGCACACCATGCACCCAGTGACATGCAGGAAAGATTGCTATGGGTGTAGGGAGAGAACAGATCAGAGAGGGGACCATGGAGGGGCACTGGAGAGCACTGAACAAGTGCTTAAATGAGAGTGAACGGATGAGTATCTTACACAGTTATCCCTTTTACTTCTGCTTTTTTTCTCTTTGGGTCACTAACCTGTGAAAAAAAACTAATATTTCTTCCTCCTTCTGTGATCTTCCCTCTTTCTGTTTTGAGCAACTTCTATCACCTGTGTCCTCTGCAGATGAATTGCATAAAGCTCTCTGCCAAAGCCTACTTTCTCCTTCATGGTGGGGAGGGAGCTGTGTGAGTAGTCCAGTACCGCAGCCATCCACCCTCTGCGGATCAGCTTTTCCTTCCTTGGCTCCCAGAGGACTCCTCCCTCCTCCCACAAACAGCTCCAGAGCCCAAGGTGACAGGAGAGTGTGGGTGGCTGCTTGGCAGGGCTGTGTCCATGGCAACCAAAGTGCCCGGGGGAGTGGCGGGCGGCAGGTGTACAGTCCTGCAGCCTTCTCACCCAGCTAGGTGGTCTACTTACAACCCCTGGAGGCACAGCTTTCTCTGCCCTGGTCACGGTCTAGTCCTGGCTTATCCTTGACTCCCCTCTTCCTCTCATCTCCCATATCCAGTCTGTCAGCAAATTGTATTGCCTTTACCTTCTAAAGACATCCAGAAGCTGGCCACTTCTCACCACCCCTCTGTTTCTACTGTGGTCCAAGCCCTGGACATCTCTCTCTTAGATTGCTGCAGTGGCCTACTAACTGATCTCCCCGCTTCTGCCCTCTTCTCTTAATCTGTCATGTTCTTCCTTTGCTAAAAACCATCCAATGTCATGGGACCCTCCCAGTATAAAAGCCATATTCCATAGAATGCCCTATTTGTCCTAGTCACCTGGCCCCTCATCACCTCTGCTTCATCCTCTGTAGCTTTTCTTGAATCCACTTTGCTCTGGCCATGCTGACCTGCCTCCTGCTCCTACTGCAGGGCCTTTGTCTTTGCTGTTCCTTCTGCCTGGACTGCCCTTCCTCAAGTATCCATGTGGCTCACCCCTCCTCCAGATCTCCACGCAAATGTTGTCTTCTCTGTGAGGTGTTAGATTGCCGCCTTGAGCTCCCTGTGCCCCTTCCCTGCTGTATTTTAAACACCTCCTGACATACTATGTCTCACTTATTTAATTGTTCATTGCCTGTCTCTTTCCTCTACATGGTACGCTCCATGACAGCGGAATTTTTTGTTCATTTCCTGCTGTATCTCCAGTGCCTTGGGGAGAGCTTGAGTCATTGTGGGGCGCAGGCGGCATTTGTGGAATGAAGAATGGAAAGCCCAGGGCTCATCGCTCAGGGCCCAGTCTCTGACTTTGATGACTGTCCTCCCCAGTGCTCCTCCCAGCCGCTTTCTTGTACCTATATTACACCTTGCAGTGTTTGTCTGGGTTCTCTAGGGTTAGATCTTGACTCTGCTTCCATCCCAAAATTTCAGTCAGTTTCCATCACTTACTGGGGCTGATGTGTCCGAGGACCTACAGATCCAGGTAGAGCTGGGTAGAACTCAGGCTACCAGCCTTCCAGCCTGGGCCTTGTTATCTAGGTGTACTGTAGAGGACACAGCTCAGCGTGGTCCTTCTTTGCTTGCACTGATTTGTACTTTGCAGATGCACTTTCTGGACTCAGGCTCCGGGTGTTCATCTCAAGGTGATTTGTCCCAGGCTATGATCTACGCTTAGTTCTCTTGCCTTTACCCACCCCAAAGGATCTGCCCAGAATTCCACTCCTGTCCTCCCACCTCCCAAATCTGGCCTGTCCTGCCACTGCCCAAACGCCAGCCATGACAGATCTGCTTTATAGGGAAGGCCTGAAACTAAACTGTTACCTCTGTATTAGAGGGAATCATTTCATTGTCTTATTTCTTTATTTTTTTTTTCCACCCAAAGCAAATTTTTTTTTTTTTTTTTTTTGAGATGGAGTCTCGCTCTTTGGCCCAGGCTGGAGTGCAGGTGGCCGGATCCGGATCTCAGCTCACTGCAAGCCCCACCTCCCGGGTTCACGCCATTCTCCTGCCTTCAGCCTCCCGAGATAGCTGGGGACTACAGGCACCAGCCACCTCGGCCCGGCTAGTTTTTTTGTATTTTTTAGTAGAGACGGGGTTCTGTTTCACCCGTGTTAGCAGGATGGTCTCGATCTCCTGGACCTCGTGATCCACCCGTTCGGCCTCCCAAAGTGCTGGGATTACAGGCTTGAGCCACGCGCCCGGCTTTCTGTTTGTTTTGTTTGTTTTTTTGTTTTTTTGCCAAAGCAAATATTTAGTCAAGTCTTGGTCCAGAGGAAGATACAAGGATGAACAGACATGGCTCCATGTCCCTTTCTTTTTTATTGCCTTCTGCTAATTGTAAATATGCTTACTATAAATAAGCAGCAAAGGCCCTCTCAGCCCATGCTTACCAATGCAATCCAAAATCCAGCCAACTGTCCCATCTCCACCACAGGCCAAAACACGGAAGTCTGGAGTATCATGGAAAAAGTTCAACCTGGGAAGAAGAAAGGCCAAAATGGACTTGTTACTAGGTTGCGGTTGACATTGATACACGTTGAGTCAGAGTCTCCCCTGTTCCCCAGGAGTAGGTTAAGACCTCAGTTCCTTTTGTGGTTGAAAGGGTCACTCAATGTTCTGAAACCAGAAGTTACTATGCAGTGCCTTGAACATGGAGCCAAGGCCAAGGGGCCCATCCTTGTACAAGGAGAATCTGACTCAACATTCAACACAAATGGAAAACAGTTTTCTAGAAATTCTCTACTAGCTATGCCGAGGAGTCCAGAGTTTGTACATTTTGGCGTCAATACAAATAGCCCCCAATGTTTTCACTCCTCTCGGGCTCTCCCGCCTACTCTGTCCTGACATCTGCCCTGGTAAGTGAGATGCACCGACTTTGCTGGATCTTCACTTCACTCTCCTGTGGGCCACAGTGAGTGGAGTGATGCCCTTCTCTTCTCAGGAGCCTTAACCCTGGAGAGCAGGGTGCTCAACCTGGGGTCCCTGAACCTCCAAGTGTTCTGTGGATTGGATTCAGAGGGCCATGGACTTGGAGGAGAAAATATTACATTCTTATTTTCCCTAAGCTCAAACTGAAATTAGTAGTATTTCCTTCCATTCAGCATGTAGGCAACAAACCACAGCAGTCTGAACGATAGCCATGATTTTGTCAACGGTCAAAATCACAGGCATGTTAGTGTTTCATCACGGTTGTGGCAGATGTCTCATAGCACCGTCATGCTCATCACTGCTCAGAATTTACGGCAGTTATTAGACCCGCGTCTGGGTCTTCCTATTTAATGTGTTGGTGAAGCTCCTATATTCTCATACCACTAATTTGTTTTACTGTTTTGATAACTATTTTTTGATACGGTTTCCCTGGTTACCTTTTATTATTTCATTTTATGCATTAAGAAATATTCTAAGAGGGTGTCTGTATGCTTCACCAGACTGCCAAAGGGGTTCCTGGCACAAAAAAGTTAAGAACCTCTGCTTTAGAACGAATGTGACCTGCGGACACCTTGGGGGTGGGACTGGGGAAGCCGAAGGTCAGTATTTCCAATCTGCCCAGCCTGGTGGTCTGAGAAGAGCCCTGGAGCTTTCAGAGTCACTGATGCATGTGTAGGCAAATTAACATTCCTTCTCTTCCACTTCTCTTGCAGAACTCTGCTCTCCAACAGGAAGTGAATTCTGAACAGAGGCTCCCTCCAGCCAGGCAACCTGTCTGATTACAGAGTGACAGGCGCGTGAGAGACCCTCAGGGCGCATCAGCCCTGGAAGTAGCCACTTGGCTCGTCATCTCAGATGAAAACAATTTAGAATACATGAGGTTAAGCTGGAGGACGGTCTGCAAGTTTTGGCAGTGGGCTGGTAAAGGTGTCTGTGGGGGGCTGCTCCGTCACAAGGCTGTGCTGTTCAGCAGTGATGGCAATCATGGTGACTGTGAGGGCAACTGCAGTGGTATACAGAGGTGGGCTCTGTTCTGAAATTAGTTTTACAGGCAAATCATGGCAGGAGTACTGAATCTGTACTTACGTTTTCTTTCTCTTTTTAACTGGGCCTTGTACTACCGCTGCCACAAATAATAGTTTTGGTGTCAGCCAACCAAAAACAGGGTCAAATTCTCTTTTCAGAGTCCTTACTCCAACCTCTCTGAGGGGTCTTGCTGAACCCGGAGTAGAAATCCCGGTTGGAGGTTGGGCAAAGTGGCTGTGTGCTGGGCAAGTCCAGCCCAGAGTATGCAGACAGCCCCGGCTCTCAAGCACTGGCCAGCAGAGGGCTCTCGAGCACTGGCCCGGACTGGGAGGAAGCCCAGGCTTTCCCTGCCTTCTAGCCCAGGTGCTGGCGGGGCCGCATCACGGGGACCTGCAGCTCACCATTAGCCGCGGACACAGGGACCACGCCTCCCACCGGGCCTCTTTTCAACCCCATGCTAACAAGCAGAGAATAACCAATAAGTGGCAGGAGGAGCAAAACATCTCAAAATCTAATGATTTAGAAAATAAAAGTGATTCCATTGAACAAGTAATTGTCTTGATCCTAAAATGCCCCCAACAGTGGAACACCAAGGCAGAGCTCTGAGTCACTGTCTATATTTCCAAACTGCTGACTGACAATGATAAGAAAACTTTCTCTTCTCTGATGATTCAGTATGAAGACACCAGCTAACAGAGCCTTGCAAATAAGTTAAAATAATTTACCAGCCTGTTCCTCCTGTCAATCAAATGAATGGTGTGTGCGGTTACCCCCTCTTATAAAATCAACTTTTTCTAGGACAAGCTACAGGAGGCCACTTCTCAAACAGAGTTAGCCTTCCTGGGCATCCCGAATATCTCCAGGAGTCAGAGTAGGACGTGAGAAAAAGCAGAGACAGGGAGTAAAATGGCAGGAAGGGACAAGTTGAGAGACGAAAGATAAAAAAGGTGACAAAAGAGGCATCTTCATTGGAGATTAAAAGGGACGGGGAGAAATAAGAGGTAAAGATTGTGATCTCCATACCCTGGAGTAGGCCCCCCATTGTCCAGGTTGAAAACTTGTTTGGGGTTGAGCAGATAGTGGAATTTCCGAAGAATTCTATGGAAAAAAAAAGAAAAGGAGGGAGAGAGAGAGACAGAGAAGGAATATGTCATCGTGAGAAGTCACATTAGGGCAAACACCTCTGGAGCCCACCGGTGGCAGGGATGAGGGTTCATCCTCATCCCTGGAGGGGAAGGCACTGCCTGCTGACCCTGGCATCCAGGCTCCACCTGGCATCCCCGTGTTATCAGCCGCGGTTCAAGGCTGCACTACCAACCTAGCTCCTAAGCCCAGAAGCATCACTCCTTACAAAGAGAACAGGGCAGAGAAACCCAGAGAACAGAACTTTCATTCTAAAGCTTTATCCTCCACAGAGACCTTTCCCCAAATGTTCTGTATGGTCTAGGCAGTGTGATTCTGCCCTCTGCAGACTATACAAAAGCATCACAGGACCCCCCTCTTCCCCAGGGAGAGGTCCCCTGCAGTCCTGGGATCAGGAGGAAATGCAGGAGGTGGCATTGGGCAGGGGGCGGCTGAGAGGCCCTGACTGCACCCAGGCCTGCTTTCCTGGCTCCAGCTTGGAGTCAGGTCAGTTCAGGAGGGGTGTCCTGCCCCTTGGAGGGGGGTGGGGGTCCTCATAGTTCTTGCTTTAACTCTACTAATTATTATTTTTTAACCTGGATTCCAGATCACAGTGCCCTCTGTTAATGATCCCGGAATTGGGAGACAGAGCTGCTTTAACCATTCTCTCTGTCCTCCTGTGCTGTTTAGCAGTTTCTAGCCACCACTGAACTGGGCATTTTAGCAAACTGATGAGGTGAATGCCCTGGCTTCTCATGGGTGATGGTAGCACAGGAGGCCCTAATCAATGGGACCCCCATCATCTCTTAAATCAAGAGATCTGAGAGGCTAGAAAGGCACAGGCATCTTAGAGCGTGGTCTAACCCTGGTGGTCTTAATAATGGCTACGTGGCAGGCTGTGGGCTAATCGCTGTGTCTATTCTCACCTGTGAGAGGAGGAATGATAATTATCTCCATTTTACAGAGGGAGAAACCGAGGCCTGGGGACTTTAAGTCACTTGGGCCAGGTCATAAAGTGGCAGGTGGCAGTGTTGGGATTTGAGTCTGCTTGTCTCCACAGCCTGCTGTGTTACTGCCAAGGGGAGGAAGGGCCTGAGTCGTGTTGCTCTAGTTGCTCCACTTTGAAACAGAAGAGAACGTACCTTTCTCCTTGTCTCCCTCCACTCTTGGGGTTCACCAAGACCAGCAAGGGGTGGGTACCCGGGGTGGGGATGATCTTATACTTGAAAGGTAAAAGAAAAAGAAATTAGCTCGGCTTCATGCAATAGGGGGGTGAAATGAGAGTTGAAGCCAAGACAGCTTCAGAGAGGCAGATGAGAAGCAGGAGGGCAGGCGGTCAGGTGTTTGTCCACTGGCTGAATTTTCTGAGGGGCTTAAGTAGCTGAGTGTCTCCAGTTTGAATGGTCTTTAAGCAGTGTTAACGGAAATGAGGGTTTGAGGTTGGGAGCAGCGACGGGACAATGGTGCTGTAGCTTCAAATCATTCAACAGTGATGTGGTCTTGTACCTTCAGCACAAGAGTAAATTTTGTGGGGGACACAGCTGAATATGATCTTAGAAACACGGCTGTCTGATCGTACATGTAAGCGAAATAGCACTCATGGAGTGAGCCACCGCTTCCACCCTGGCGCCTTCCAAATGCTGATTTCCCGCCCCAGTTTCCTCCTGAACCCTGGTCCCACGTTTCTCACTGGCCAGTGGGTACTGTCGACTGGACGTCTCACCATCAGTACAAGCTCAACATGCCTCATACATGACACATCTTCTCTCCCTATGAAACTCAGTCTTTCTCCTGGTTCCCTGTTTCTGTTATTCATTCATCCATCCAAGGAAGGTGTTGTCCTGTCAAATCTTTCCCAGAAATGTCCCTTTACCTCTGGCTGCCACAGCCCCATGCTGCTTTGTGCCTTTCCCACCCTAGGTAAGTCCTGCATGCCATTCCCACACTGTTCCTTCCCAGGACACCAGGTCAGCCATGCCACTCTTGCTCAAAAACTTGTAATGACATCTCATTATTAAAGGAGGATTTGGATTTTGTGGATAAAATGTAAATCTCCTAACCTGGTATTAAAGGCCTTTTCAGTCTAGCCCTATTCTACTGCTATCTCCTAATTCCTGCTAACCCTCAGCCGCAGGTGCAGCCATGTCCTGCTCTTGCTCCTCTAGTAAGTCTAGAGTATGTCTCTCGCATTCCCACCCATGGGTCTGCTCATGCTGGTTTCTTCTCCCATTCCATGACCTGAAATGCCCACTTCCTTCTTTGCAAACTCTTAAAAAAAAAAAAACAAACCTCTGGCTGGGCATGACCACTCATGCCTATAATCCCAGCACTTTGAGAGGCTGAGGTGGGCGGATCACAAGGTCAGGAGTTTGAGACCAGCCTGGCCAACATGATGAAACCCCATCTCTACTAAAAATACAAAAATTAGCCTGGCGTGGTGGCGTGCGCCTGTAATCCGAGCTACTCGGGAGGCTGAGGCAGGACAATCACTTGAACTTGGGAGGTGAGGTTGCAGTGAGCTGAGATCTTGCCACTGCGCTCCAGCCTGGGCAATAGAGCAAGACTCCGTCTTGGAAAAGAAGGAAAGGAAAGGAAAGAAGGAAAGGAAAGGAGAGGAGAGGAGAGGAGAGGAAAGGAAAGGTCAAGAAGAAAAGACAAGACAAGACAAGACAAGATAAGACTACCACCACGACCAACAAAAACCTTCTTATCCTCAGGGCTCAATTCAAGAGACATCTCCTATATGAAGTTTCCCTTGATCATTGCAACTAAAATGATTGCACTTAAAACATGTACTATTGGCCGGGCACAGCGGCTCACACCTGTAATCCTAGCACTTTGGGAGGCCAAGGCAGGCAGATCACCTGAGGTCAGGAGTTCGAGACCAGCCTGGCCGATATGGTGAAACCCCATCTCTACTAAAAATACAAAAATTAGTTGGGTGTAGTGGTGCATGCCTGTAATCCCAGCTACTCGGGAGGCTGAGGCAGGAGAATCGCTTGAACCCGGGAGGCAAAGGTTGCAGTGAGCTGAGATCACACCATTGCACTCCAGCCTGGGAGACAAGAGCAAAACCCCATCTCAAAAAACAAACAAGCAAGCAAGCAAACAAACAAACCATGTACTATCTTCTGGAGTTTCTTTTGTTGTTCATTTGTATTTTTTTTTAACTTTCTCAGATAAATGACTCAAAACATCAACTGGATTTAAAATGCATTGGGAGCAGAGTGAGGTGTGTGTAACCCTATTACCAAGGACCGTATAGCACCAGACATAAGAGTGGGTACTCAGCAAATACTTGTGGGTTCAGTGGAAGGATACACCAATGTGGATATGCAGCTCTGCTCCATATTCAATATCTAATGCCTGCTTTTCCAGATCTCAAGCTAAAAGTCCAGCAAACACAGTGCCATGTTGTTTGAAAAGGATAGTAGCATTCCCAACGATCTAAAAAATTTGTCTCACCTGCCCAGGGTGACTATGTGATGCCCAGAAGCATCTTGGAGGCTAAGGAATAATTCCTCACCTCTGGAGATGACATTCAACGTATTTAACAGCCAACCCTACAGCATGGACTCTGTCCCATCATAACAGATGCAGCACAACCTGCTGGCTGCCTGCCCTAAACAACTGGCATACATGTATTGGGTGTGGATGTGTGTGTGCCTGTGTGTGTTTCCCACCTTTCTGCCCTTCTAGGTTTCTAGAGCTTTCTCACATGTTTAGATTCTCCCCTCATTCTGCCTTATGTTTCACTTTTCTTTTTTTTCTTTTGAGGCAGAATCTCCCTCTGTTGCCCAGACTGGAGTGAAGTGGCACAATCTTGGCTCACTGCAACCTCCACCTCCCAGGTTCAAGCGATTCTCCTGCCTCAGCCTCGAGAGTAGCTGGGATTACAGGCGCCTCCCACCACGCCCAGCTGATTTTTGTTTTTTTAGTAGAGATGGGGTTTCATCATGTTGGCCAGGTTGGTCTCAAACTTCTGACCTTAGGCAATTTGCACACCTCAGCATCCCAAAGTGCTGGGATGACAGGCATGAGCCACCGTGCCTGGCCTGTTTTACTTTTCACAACACGTGAATCTGTATGTTCTCATTTAATCTTACAGCACCTCTGGGAGGTGGGCAGGGCAGGGATTACTGTGTCCCCTTTGAGCGGAGGAAACTTAAGGCTCAGAGGCAGAGCAGGAGGCCCCAATTTTCGATTTCCTTTTCTAGTACTCTTTGTTCCTCACCAGACTGCCTTCCCTGCATTCCTTCGAACTCTGTGGAAGGCACAAAAAATGTTAATTGGTGAACCCAAGTAAAAAAATGAGTTCTTAAGTATACATTTAAGGATTAAGAAGAACTTTTAGATCTGGTTAGCTTCATTTTGGCAGATCATGTTCTGGAGACAGCTTGGCAATCCTGGAAAACCCATTGTCTATTTTTAGGCCACATCTTTGTTATTATTTAGGACATCTGCATATTAAAGTTTTATGTAACTTGTTCCTAAAATAGTAATAAAGCCCAAGAAGACCAGCAATGGGATCAGCCAACCTTTCCTCTCACCACTTGCTGACAGTGTGGCTGTCAAAGGTAACTCCAGAGGCCAGAAAAAAATGCCCTCCTGGGTGGTATAACTGGTCAGACAAGAAGGCAAATGATGAGATGCTTTTCTACAGCACCTGAACCCCATCCTGCCCGCCACAGCCCTGGAACAACTTAGAAAGTGCAATCGGATTTAGAGCTCATGAGGTACCTGCATGACAAGTTCAGCCTTGGCGGATACGCAGCCATCAGACTTCCCACCTGGCCTGTCCTGTGAGAAGAAAGGAAAGACAAGCATCTTTTGGAAAAAGAAGACTAATACAAAGAGAGAGATCAGATGAAAAACAAATGGCTGATACGAAGAGATCAGAAAGCTAGTGTAGTATGGAGACAAGTTTTTCAACATAGGGCTTCTGACCTAAATAAAGAAATGTACCCCTATGACTTTTTCTAGGATTCTCAAAGCCTCCAGTGATGACATCACTGGCTGACTTTACCTTTGAGGCAAGGGACATAATGGGGAGCACTGAAATTGGCAGAATTCCACTTAGTTGATTTAGAAGCTTGAGCTCTGAGAAGCAAATTCTTAGACTTGGCCTTGCTTTCCTTCTTTCCTTCCTCCCTTCATTCCTTCCTCCCTCCCTTCCTCCCTCCCTCCCTCCCTCCCTCTTTCTTTCTTTCCTTCTTTCTTTCTTGACGGAGTCTCGCTCTGTCACCAGGCTGGAGTGCAGTGGTGTGACCTTGGCTCACTGCAAGCTCCGCCTCCTGGGTTCAAGCGATTCTCCTGCCTCAGCCTCCTGAGTACCTGGGACTACAGGCGCCCTCCACCACGTCCAGCTAATTGTCTTGTATTTTTAGTAAAGACGGGGTTTCACCATGTTGGCCAGGATGGTCTCAATCTCTTGACCTCATGATCTGCCCCCTCGGCCTCCCAAAGTGCTGGGATTACAGGTGTGAGTCACCGTTCCAGGCCATAGGCTTGGCTTTTCTGCTGAGCACTATCTAATGATATGATGTTGTCATTTTTCTTGGTTTTGTTTATCTTGTTTATTTTTCTAATGTTTATTTTATTAAGGTTTTCTCACATATAGTAAAATGCTCAAATCTAAATTGTACGACTTGATGAATTTTGTATATGGGGATGGCCTTGTAACTACTACCTCTTCAAGCATAACCCTGTTGTGACTCCTGATACCATATGAGTTTTGCCTGGCTTTTGAATTTAATGTAATGGATTCATAGAGCATATCTTTTTCTGAGTCTAGCTTCTTTGGTTCAGCATTATACTTTTGAGATTCTCCACGTTTTTACTCTATGCATAGCTTGTTCTTTCCCATTGCAATGTAGTTTCCCATTCTATGAATGCCAGATGCCGACATGCCTCAATTTATTCATCTATTCTCCTGTTAATGGTCATTTACTTGTTTCCAGTCTTTAACTGTCATGAATAAAGTTGCTATGAGCATTCTTGTGCGTGTCTTTTGGTGGAATAAATGCTTGGGTTTTCCAGGTAGATGCACTGGAGGAGAATTGTTGAGTTATGAAGTCTGGTTATTTCCAATACAGTAAATATTGCTAAATGATTTTCCAACATGTTGGTATTTTTCAGGATTTTTTATTTTTATTTTTGAGACAGAGTCTTACTCTGTCACCCAGGCTGGAGTGCAGTGGTATGATCTCGGCTCACTGCAACCTCTACCTCCTGGGATCAAGCGATTCTCCTGCCTCAGCCACCCCAGTAGCTGGGATTTAGGGTGCTCACCACCACGCCTGGCTAATTTTTGTATTGTTAGTAGAGATGGTGTTTCACCATGTGGGCCAGGCTGGTCTTGAACTCCTGACCTCAAGTGATCCACCCGCCTCAGCCTCCCAAAGTGCTGGGATTACAGGCATGAGTCACTATGGCTGGCCTTTTTCTCAGGTTTTTAATGAGGAAGAAGTAGCTGGTCAAGTTCAGAGTGACATGTGAGGAATGAGTGGGACTTGCAACATTATTAAGATGGGAAGATGCCATGGTTAAGTGTTGGTGTTTGTTGAAAGAGGAGTCTTCAACACAGGTGACAAAGTGTCAGGTGGGGGTAAAGGAGCTTAATTTTGCTGCTTTCATTTCCAAATTGGCTGAGACACCCAAGTGGAAACTCAGGAGGTAGAGGGAGATAGGGTTTGGATGTGGCAGGGAGATTGGCAGAGATGAGGGAGGTTGGGAGCCTGGCCATGCATAGGTGGTGTGTGCTGTGCTCTGCCTGCAAGAGGCTTAGAACAAATGTGCTTTCCTTGATGGGTCATTTCAGGGCATTCGGGATGGCTAGCAATTGGAAACAGTTTGGTCAGAGAAGTTTTCTCTCAAAATCTGATCTGTGCAGCGCTGACCTATTTCAAGCACATGCTGAAGGCACAAACCCAACAGAGAGGAGCAGACAAGATTAACGACTAGGCACTGGCTAAACACCCAGGTGATAAAATAATCTGCACAACAAACTCCCGAGACACGTGTTTGCCTGTGTAACAAACCATCCCATGTACCCTCTAACCTAAAATAATAGTAAAAAAAAGAAAGAAAAGAAAACACAAACCCAAAGAGTTGTCAGGGAAGCCCTGTGAGGGATGTGAATGTCTGAAAGCTGCCTGCATCTGAAACCAGAACCCAGAGAAGCTAGAGCCCTCGCCAGGGCAGGAGCACTCACCTGGGTGATGGGGCATATGGAGGTGGGCAGCAAGATGTGGTCTCTGAGTTCCCCACCGTCACACAACGTTGATAATTCACATTTGCGGTGAAACTGCGGGGAGAAATGAAAAAAATGAAAAAGAGAGTGAGCAAAAGTGAGCAAAGAAACATCAAACATGAAGGTGGAGAGGTTTTGGGGAGAGGCGAGCTGTCCAGTGCTCCCCCAAATCCTGATGCACTGCTGACTTTGACAGTATTGCCGTGTGTGTGTGTGCGTGTGTGTGTGCGCGCGCAGGTGTGTGTATGTGTGTGGTTAAGGGTGCAAAGGCAGCTGTGGGCAGAACAAGGAGGCCAAGAGCTGCTCATGGCTACTGAAGCAACAGAGTCATGAGCCAGCCTGTGACCTTTCAGTGTGGCACCCCGTGTTGATTCCAGAGCCCCCTTGGATGTGTGCTCTCCAGGTCCCGAGACTCTGGGAGGAGGGAGATCTTGATGAAAAAACTCATGGATGGCTGAGAGTAAACCTTGTGATTCAACCTTTGTCTTTTGAGAGTTCTGCAGTCTGGTTTTGAGAAATCTACATTTTGAGGCTGATACCTGGGAAGAAGGACAAGAGCTGGCACTGAGTTTTGACAGGCAGGTCAGCCAGCTCAGTGGCTGCCAGTGGCACTCTGGGTGTCCAGTGGGGCTGTGGACACAGCATGTGCGGTGGCTGGTGGCAGCAGATCCAAACCTTTGGCCCTGGCAGTGGGGCTGCTCTGAGGAATGTGCCTTCAGGGCAGGCACCCTCTGCTATGATGTTCCTGTTGTCCAATTTTTCTCCCACTCTGTCAGTGTCCCTGGCCCCAGGTGACACCCAGGTGAAAGAAGTTCACAGTCGGGCCTGCTGATCCCAGCTGCCAGGCCACAGAGACAGTGGACTGGCCAGCTTCTTCTTCAGCAGTCCTCACTCCCCTGGTTCGGGGGTGCCTTCTCTCTGGGCAGCTTGGTAATTCACTGGAGCATCGTTAGGCTGAGGGCATTGCATAGGGGCTGTGAGGCTCCCTCGCTCCCCTGGCTCTGCTCGTGCCCTCTGGCAGGATGTTCACTGCTCCTGGGCTGCAGTTTGGGCAAAAAAAAACATTGAAAAGAAGCAGGGCCGCCCTAGGCGCCAACCCACCGTCATCCGGCACCACACGCAGTGCCGCGCAGTGACACTCTGGTAGCACTTGATACTTTTGTGGCACCGGTCACACTTGACGGAGGAGTTCCCTTCCACCCATGCGTGCTGCATCACCTGCGGGAGGGAAGCGAAGGATGCCAGGGAAAATGGCAGAACCATGCCCCCCGAGGCCCTGGGCTGGAGGAGAAGGATCTGGGAGGGGATGCTGAGAGCCAGAGGGACTGTTTCCTATGTAGAGGATGCTTATTGGAGGTTGGATTGCTTTGCCTAATGGCACGATGTGGTTCCTCCCTGCCTAACTGCCATTATGCGAATCGAAGTAGATTAAAAACCTGCTTTGCCACATTTTGAACAGCTCAATCGCCCAGGCAGGCAGGCCTCTGAGCAGCATCTTGTCTGGCAGTCCATCTGTTTGTCTTGCAGAATTCCTTGCAGTGATGTGTTTGTATGCGCCCTCTTGTGGAAGGCAGCGTGGTGCAGAGGAACTCTGGAGGGTTTGGGTGGGCCACAGACAAAACTGGCTGGAGTCTCTTTGAAGTGGTGGCCTTTGGCCAGTTCTTAGACCTCTCTGAGTGTCAGGTCCCTGACCTGTAGAAATTGGTATAAGAAGCCCCACTTCTGGGGTTACTGGGGCAGTGCAATGAGATAGCATGTTTGGAAGGGCCTCCCTGGGACAGTCCTGGCCCTTTGGGGGTACCCACAACTGGGTAACACCCTTCTCCTTTCTCAGCCTTAGCTGCTCATTAGAAGCACCTGGGGGAGCTTTTAGACGTCCTAATGCCCAGCGGACACTCCAGAGCAAATAAATTAGAGTCTTTGAGGGTGGGGCACATGATTAATATGTTTTAATGCACTCTGGGTGATTATAATGTGAAATTGAGACTGAAAAGCACTCTAAAAGGAAATTAGAGAAAAGTCAAAAGAAATTAGTGAGGGTCCATTGGTGCTTTTCACACCTGTTTCCTGGAGAGCTGGTTGTATCTGCTCCATGACCAGGAAATACCACGAGGGCAGGCTAGGCATTTGGAAACAGGTGGGAATGGTGGGGATGTTTTTGTATGTGTGTGTCAGTGCAGCTAAAGCAACAGCAGCTGGCTAGTAGCCCCACTATCTGGGAGGCTGAGGAATTCTCACCAAAATTCTCCCTCGAAAATTTTCACCATGGTACCACAAATAACAGAAGGAAGTAGATACGGACTCTAGGAGAAGGTGGGGGACATACCCTGAAGTGCCTAACTACAAGCGCAGTATTAAAAACCCACGAAATATTCGTGTAATTCTGTCCAGGTTTTTATTAAATAAGAATAAATGTGTTTTTTTGAGACAGTCTCACTCTGTTGCCCAGACTGGAGTGCAGTGGCATGATCACAGCTCACTGCAGCCTCAACCTTCCAGGTTCAAGTGATCCTCCCAGCCCAGCCTCCCGAGTAGCTGGGACTACAGGAACATGCCACCACACCAGGCTAATTTTTGTATTTTCTTTTTGTAAAGATAGGATCTCACCATGTTGCCCTGGCTGGTCCCAAACTCCTGGGTTCAAGCTATTGGCCTTCCTCAGCCTCCCAAAGTTCTGGGATTACAGGTGTGAGTGACTGCACTCGGTCCGAGAATAAATGTTTTAAATTACTTAGCAATTAAATTGCTTAAGGCCTCCCCTAAGAATGTTTTTGGTAAAATTATTGCTCCAGAAAATGTGTCAGTTTGGTTGGTAGCTTATCACCTTGTACCTTGCACTTCCGAGGGTGTAAATAACACGGTTTGCTAATTAATCTGTCATCTACATGGCCACATTGAATTTGCTCTGAGATTATTATTTCCATTTTGCAGAGGAAAAAGATGAAAGTTTCAGAGAGGTGAACTGACTGGCCCTAGGTTCCAAGGCTGGTGAATGGCCAAGTAGGGTTTCCTAGCCAGGTCTTCTGATCCCAAGTCCGGAGCCGTTCCCCCAACACCACGTTGCCTTCCCCATTCTCTTTGGAATCGAGGAGATGGTGAAAGACTGGGGTTGCTTCTGCAGGCTGAGAAGGTTATGAGTGTGCCCTGCCGGCCCCTCATCGGCCTCACTCTGTTCTCTGTGTGACAAGTGGCCAGAGTGCAGGCTTAGGGCCTGCATCCAGCAGGTACACCATGTGTCCCAGTGAATGGCATGGACATGGAGCAGGGTGTGCATGGGGTGGTGCAGATGGCGTGGATGAGACCATGCGGTGTCCATGGGGCATGCACACAAATCCTAGGAGGCGCCTTTCTCTCCCAGGAGTCCTTCTGCAGGAGGGTTGGGTACCACTCTCACTGCTAACCATCTCCTGACTCACACTCCTCCATGTAATCTTCCCTTTGCAGGAAGGCAAAGTGCCCTTTCCCTGCTAATTTTAAGGTAAGTCTATTTCCAGAGTTGGAGAATGGCATCACCCAATGGCCAAAGGGTTAGAAACCTGGGAGCCATTCCCTGCCTCTTCCCCTGTCTCATCCTCTGCATCCCCATCACCATGTCCTGGTCATGGTGGTGGTACTTCCAAATTACCTCAAACTCTCCCTTCATTTTCTCTTCTTTAGCCAGCGTGACAGTCAAAATACCTAATAACTGGCATGGCCTGGGGGACCCTCAGCACAGGACCATCCTACAGCAGTGAGTGTGGATCCCACCACAGTCAGGCCCTCAGCGCAGTACTGCCTTTTGCCTCAAGTATTGGAAGAGTCTCCCTCCCGGATTTCTCTCCCACATCACACTCAGAGCTATTAACCTAATTCACAAACTCAATCACATCTTCTTGTGCTTGAAGCTCTTCAGTAGCCCCCGGCTGCACAGAAAACACCTTTCTCACTCAGCTGGCCTCACGAGACCTGCTTCAGGCCAGATCTCACCACTTTCTGAGTGCATCTCTTGCCACTTTCCTTTAAGCATCCTCCACCCCGGCTATGCCAAACTAAGCATGGATCCCGGAATAAGCCACGTCTCATGGCTTTACACACGAGGCTTCCTCTGCCTGGAGAGTCTGATCCTTCTCGATGTCTCATGAAGTCCTCCCAATTTGTGTTCAAGACACAACTGCAACACCAGCTCCTTTGTGCAACTTGCCCCGTGCTTGCACTGTACCTTCCACACAGCTGTGTTATTATAGCACATATCTCACTACTCTGTTCTTTGCTTATATGCCTGTTTCTCCTCCTAGACAGCACAGTTCTTGAGCAGGCTGGGGAGCATCTCTTACAACCCATGTACCCCCTAGCATGGAGCCTGGCACATAGCAGGCACCAGGAAGGTGCTGAATGGATTGATGAATGAATGAGATGGTTTACAGGTGGTCCTCAAGGCAGAGAAGGGACTGGAGGAAGCTCCCAGCAACCCTTCCTGCCCAGAAATCCATGTTGATGGACATGTTTCCTGGATGAGGCATGCAGTAGAACAAGGCAGTAGATGTCACCAACCTCGCCGCTCCTTTTGGCTTTTGAATACGTTTTGACACAACCAGGAATGTTTTTGGACACACAGCGTTCGTGGACAGTGTATTTACAGTCTGAAAAGAAAAAAAAGTCAAGGCAGGTGCTGTGAATGGCCACGTAGGAGAGGCCCAGCTGCTCTCCCACCCTAGCCAAGGCCTGTACCTCCCTCTGGGTGGTTGGTGTGGGGCAGGGGACACATGGGGCTGGGCTTTTCTAGTGGAAATTCAAAATAGTCTCCAATCGTTCTTGGAGGAGAGAGTCCCTGCTTATCCGCTGCGGCAGCACCTCCATCTGCCTCACTCCCTTCCTCTGTAGGCAGTGAACGCTGCAGGAACACGTCCCCAGAAAGGCGCTTTTTGCTGAAGGGGAGTGTGCAGCATCATCCTCCTGGCTATGCCAGTGCCACTGTATTGCATGCCCGGGACATTGGAGAGTGGATAGAAAGGCCAGGGCTATTTTTTTTTTTTCTTTTGAGACAGTTTCATTCTTGTTGCCTAAGCTGGAGTGCAACGGCGTGATCTCGGCTCACTGCAACCTCCGCCTCCCGAGTTCAAGCGATTCTCCTGCCTCAGCCTCCTGAGTAGCTGGGATTCTAAGCATTATAGGCATGTGCCACCATGCCCAGCTAATTTTTTGTATTTTTAGTAGAAGCAGGGTTTCACCACGTTAGCCAGGTTGGTCTCAAACTCTTGATCTCAGGTAATCCGCCTGCCTCAGCCTCCCAAAGTTCTGGCATGAGCCACTGGGCCCGGCCAAGGCCAGGGCTTTTTAAGGCTAGGCAGACCCCTGTAACAATCCACATGACCTTGGGTAAATTGTTTTACCTCTCTGAAATTCAGGGTTTTCTGTAAAAAGGGAAGAAAACGGCCTCTTTCTCTTTGCAGGGATGTTGCAGTAGTACATGAGACAGTTTGTGTAAAGCATCATGTGTCTGGGTCAGAGTAGCTACTCCATATATTATTGCTGTTGTTTTTACTACCACTATGTGAACAGCAGAGGCCCATGGGCCTAGAATTTAACGGGAATGAGATCTATCTATAAAATGTGGGTGAGAGCTGGGTTTGAACTGGCACTGGGGAGACTGGTGCAGCCCCCCCCCCCCTTTTTTTTTGAGATGGGATCTCACCCCGTCACCAGGCTGGAGTGCAGTGGCACGATCTTGGCTCACTGCAACCTCTGACTCCCTGGTTCAAGTGATTTTCCTGCCTCAGCCTCCTGAGTAGCTGGGATTACAGGCACACACCACCATGCCTGGCTAATTTTTGTATTTTTAGTAGGGACGGGGTTTCACTATGTTGGCCAGGATGATCTTGATCTCCTGACCTTGTGATCCGCCCGCCTCGGCCTCCCAAAGTGCTGGGATGACAGGCATGAATCACCACGCCAGGCCTGGTGGGCCCCTTCTTCAGCCCATTGATGCTTGGTCTTTGTGGACAGTGGGTCCAGCTCTGCCAAGGCAACTTTTGTGGCTGAGGTCACTTGCTGCCTCATTCACATGCGCATGTTGGATGAAGCACTTCAACCTGGATCACAGCCAAGGGGCCTCCCTGCAGCAGCAGCTCCCCGGTCTCTGGTGGGTTCAGGCTGAGTGTCACTGTCCACCTCATGGGGTGGGTGGCAGGGCCCTGCACCCACATAATCTGGTGCCTGCCATGCCTTCTTGCTGCAGCCCCTCTGCCTTCTCCTCCTGCTCCCTGTGACCCCTTCTTTCCTACTCCTTATCACTCTTTTCCCCATCCCTTTCTCCTGTCCGCCTTCCTAGTCTTCCTCTCTGCTTTTTCCTCTACCACTTGTAGTTTTCCCACCTTTCCACTCTGACTTTACTAAAGGAATTAAAAAGTGAAACAACTGTAGAGTTTTAATTCCCATTGCATTTACAGAATGTAAAATGATTTTCTGTTTGTTTTTTGTTTTTGAGACAGGGTTTCACTCTATCATCCAAGCTGGAGTGCAGTGGTGCGATCTCGGCTCATTGCAACCTCTGCCTCCCAGAACCTCTGGCTTGAGTGATCCTCCCATCTCAGCCTCGTGAGTAGCTGGGATTACAGGCGCATGCCACCACGCCCAGCTAATTTTTTCTTAGTATTTTATTTTTTATTTTTTAATTTTTATTTTTCATTATACTTTAAGTTCTAGGGTACATGTGCACAACGTGCAGGTGTGCTACATACGTATACATGTGCCATGTTGGTGTGCTGCACCCATGAACTCATCATTTACATTAGGTATATTACCTAGTGCTATCCCTCCCCCCCTCCCAATCCCATGACAGGCCCCGGTGTGCGATGTTCCCCGCCCTGTGTTCAAGTGTTGCCATTGTCCAGTTCCACCTATGAGTGAGAATATGCAGTGCTTGGTTTTCTGTCCTTGCAATAGTTTGCTCAGAATGATGGTTTCCCGCTTCATCCACGTCCCTACAAAGGACATGAACTAATCCTTTTTTACGGCTGCATAGTATTCCATGGTGTATATGTGCCACATTTTATTTATCCAGTCTATCATTGATGGACATGTGGGTTGGTTCCAAGTCTTTGCTATTGTGAATAGTGCCACAATAAACATATGTTTGCATGTGTCTTTATAGCAGCATGACTTATAATCCTTTGGGTATATACCCAGTAATGGGGTGGCTGGGCCAAATGGTATTTCTAGTTCTAGATCCTTGAGGAATCGCCACACTGTCTTCCACAATGGTTGAACTAGTTTACAGTCCCACCAACAGTGTAAAAGTGTTCCTATTTCTCTACATTCTTTCCAGCACCTTAGTATTTTTAGTAGGGACAAGTTTTCTCCATGTTGGTCAGGCCGGTCTCAAACTCCTGGCCTCAAGCAATCTGCCTGCTTCCACCTCCCAAAGTGCTGGGATTTCAGGTGTAAGCCACCGTACTTGGCCCCAAATACTTATTAGTTTTTAAAAAATAAGTTTCCTCTGAACATATCCAGAATAAATATTGACTAGAAAACCCAAATAAAAGTAGTATGAGAAATTTTAAATTATGTGCGAACTTTAATAATTTTTTCTAGCGAGTCAGTGGCCCATAAAAAGCCTCCAATAATAAATAGTCCAAGACCTGTCCATTGGACTTGGGTAGAGTAAAAACAGGACATGAAGGCCTCACTTTATTCCTTCTGTTGGAACAATATGGGTGGTCCCTCAAGCTGGGAAGCAGAAATACCAACATTTTCCCTGGAATGGATCAACCAACCACGTGCAGAGCAAGATAGTGCCTGGGGGAAAGAGGTTTGAAGGAAATTTACTCACAAGTGCAGCACAGGCCTTGCTTGCGGACGCCCATGAGCATGATATGGCAGAAGTTGCAGTAGGTTGGTTTCTTGAAGTGCTTCATGGTCCAGGCGTGCCGCCCATCCCCTTTGGAGCCCTGCAGGGGTAATAGGAGGTGAGATCCCAAGCTGGCCACCCTGAGATGGATGAAGCCAGGGGCTGCCTCTTGCATGTTCTTCCTTTTCCTAAATAAGACTTTTGTTTAATATTTGGAAGATGAGTTATTGATTTTTTTTTACTGTTTTAAATACAAATAAAAACAAAGTTTTTTTTGTGTGTGTTTTAAGAATTAGCAAATATTAAAAGTAAGAGGCATCTGAATGGGAGTATGTGTATGTGGGATAAAATAAACCGTCTCCCACATGGCTGGCAGAAGCATACACTGAACAACAATCTGATTATCTATCTATCTATCTATCTATCTATCTATCTATCTATCTATCTATGTATCTATCTATCTATCTGTCTATCATCTATCGATGTATCTATCTATGTATCTATCTATCTATCATCTATCGATGTATCTATGTATCTATCTATCATCTATGTATCTATGTATCTATCATCTATTATCTATCTATCTATCTATCTATCTATCTATCTATCTATCTATCTCCTTTAAATGTTTATAACCTTTGACTTACCAATCTCTCCTCTTCGACTTTGTCCTAAAGAAATAATTTTTAAAAGTCAGATGAGCCTTTTTGGGCCCTGCCGGATGCTGAACCCAGCATTATTTAAAATAATGAAAAGCTAGAAATATCCTAAAGGTCTCAAAATTACCAAAAGGTTAATTGCAGTACATCCACCTGATGTAATGTTAGGTAGCAATCAAAAAGATATTTATAAGACTATCTAATGGCATGGAAATGTGTTCATGATACGATGCTAAGTGAAAAAACAGAATGTCATTTCGATGATATGTTATGATTTGAATTTTATCTAATAGATCTTTGATGGGGATTAATTTCACTAACCTGTTAATAGAGGTTGGCTATAGCTGGTAGCAATATGGATTTATTGTATTCTCTGATTTCTACTTTCTTCTGTGTGTTCCAAATTTTTTACAGTATGCATGTACTAGTGTGATAATCAAGATGAAAGAGTTTAGTAAAAACAATGTATTCCTTCTATCAGCTTTCGGTACACAGATAAAATAGTAAAAAGACAGAGAGAGGGTTAGACCATCTCCTCCTGACTTCGTTCAGAAGTGAAATCGTCTCCACCTGCTAGGCACACCAAGCCTCACACAGTCACACACCTTTCCTGCAGCACCGCATCTCCCACCTCCCACCCCAGGAGAGCACAGCGCGGCTTGAGGCTGTGGCTGGAGGAGTGTCCCTCCTGCATGTGTGATCCCTGAACCTTTCTTGTAGGCTCCATCACAAGGTAACACTCTTGGGCTGATTTTATGAGCAGTAAAAGCTACGGTAAGGTGATGAGGACCAATGGTCATGGACATAGCGTCCAATGTGCGGGACTCAAATGCAATTCAAATGCAATTCTGGGGTGCATATGCATTCGAGCTGGTCACTGCAACCAGACCTTGGCCTGTGCCCAGGCTTCTGTTATGATCTCCAGAGGAGCTCACATTCTTTTCCAAATGCTGGCTTCCTCCTCTGGGACAGAGAAGCTCTTTTCTGCTCATTACCTCAAACCCTGCTTATTCCAGGACATGAGTTTTATAGAATCAAAACCCTCTTATCTAATGGTCTCCATTTTAGTAAATGCATTCACAAATTGATAATGATTTACCAAAAGACTGATTCATTCATTTACTCATTTGACCAAGGTCTACCTCAAGGGATTTTTGTAAGAATTAAGTGACATCATGTAAGTAAAGCTTCTAGTTCAATGCCCGACACATTGTAAATTTAAACATTCATTAAGTTCTTATTCCATTCCAGATGCTGGGAGACACAAAATAAACTAAAAAGTGTTTGTTGACATGGAAGGAGGTAGATTTACTCCCATTCTAGAAATGAGAAACAGAGATCTGGAGAAGTTCTGTAACTAGCCCAAGCCCACACAGATAATGAAGGACTGAAGGAGGAGTCAAACTTGGGTCTTTTGCTGGCCAGAGCCCATGCTCTTTCCATCCCCCTTCTCTACTTCACAAGCCAGGGTTTTCTTGTATGGGTGAAAGGAAAATGATAGCACTCTTCAGCAGACTTCTTCATGTAGCCCAAAGGGCTGTCAATGTATCTGAAAACATCTCTAGTAGCTAAGTCAGTTAGCTGATCCCCCTTTCTCAGCTACTATTTTTATGGATATAAGCAGCGCAGGGACCATGACTAGGGATAAAGTAATCCTTCTGCTTGGGTTATAGCACCATCATGTGGCTCTTTCCTTTCCACATGATGGTGGCTGCAGAATGTGGGAGTAGCCTTCCTTGTGCTCGCCAGCTTTTATACTGCTGCTACGACTTCCCTGGGAGAGAGTCTGTTTTGCAAATATCCCATTCAGTGATTCCCCAGACTTTTCAGTAATTGTATGTGGGTTTTGTTTTTTTTTGAGACGGAGTCTTGCTCTGTCGCCCAGGCTGGAGTGCAGTGGCCGGATCTCAGCTCAGTGCAAGCTCCGCCTCCCGGGTTTACGCCATTCTCCTGCCTCAGCCTCCCGAGTAGCTGGGATTACAGGCGCCCGCCACCTCGTCCAGCTATTTTTTTGTATTTTTTTAGTAGAGACGGGGTTTCACCGTGTTCGCCAGGATGGTCTCGATCTCGTGACCTCGTGATCCGCCCGTCTCGGCCTCCCAAAGTGCTGGGATTACAGGCTTGAGCCACCACGCCCGGCCTGTATGTGGGTTTTGAAAAAGCCCAAGAAGCCATGGACTTTTAAGACATTGATGGGAGCTTTCTCCAAAACCCCAAATAGTGTCAAAACTTTTAAAGTACATATTTAAAATAAGTGCATAAAACTCTTGATTAATAAAACTAAACTTGCATTGGCTACTTTCCTGATGTAAATGAGAGCTTTTTACAAGGCTGATGTGGCATTTAGGGGAGACACTGGGGAGAATGCTGAGGAAGTAGATGGGCTTTCCTTCCTCCAGTCACAAAACAGCAGGTCTTTTCCATGCAAAGAGTTGGTGGTATTTTGAACCTCAACAAGTCCAAAGTAGAACAGAAAATGCAAATTGGTTCCCTGTAACTAAAATGTCCCATCTTTATTCCCTAAATGAGAAAAAAAGATGGTTTTTTGAAACAGCACCCAAGCAGAACTTCCGTTTTGATTTGAGTATAATCTTGAGTGAGTAAAATCAGTAGAAAGTGTATCTAACTTATCTGAGCCCCTCCAGTTCCTGGATTGGGTTCTTGTACATAAAGCTTCTTGGCAAAGGATCATTGGGTGAGAGGTGTGATATGACTGAGTAAGGGGGATGATCTTTAGTGCCAGTTCAGTGGATGTCCTTGGGCAAGTTCCTTTACCTCTCTGGGTCTCAGTTTGTAAAACAAAGGAAATCAACCAGGGACCACAAAGATCTTTTCCAGCTTGACTTTCTGGGGTTCTAAGGAATGACAAGGGGGTCATGTAGATCCTGGTTCCTTGATTTCTCCTTAGCGCTTAGAAAGCACTGGACATGCTATGAAATGATTGTACGATTCTTAGTTCTTGAGTTTCAGAAATGGGGGCTCAGCTTTAGTCCTGAATTGCAGAGCTATGAAATGAAGATATTATAGGCAACTTGGTCAGCTAGAGGCTCACCCAGCTGCACTTGCTGCTCTGTTCCTCTCTCTGGAATAGTCTGAAAGAAGTGTAATCTTTGAGATCTGTAATCTCGAAGTAGTGTTGTCACACCACCAGTGTGACTAGTAAATGCTTAATGTCACCATTTGTGCTTCTACTAGTTTTAGTCTTCCCTACCTCATGTATGGAAGTGAGTTCACTTGGTAAATAGGTAGAGAATGCAGTAACTGGGTCAGATGAAGGTATATACAACCATCAGTTTCACATTAAGCCTTTACACATATGTCCTACTCTGATCAAATGGGAGATTTGCCTAACACACCCAGAACTTTCTTTCATTTGTATTTTTTTTTTTTTTTTTTTTTTGAGACGGAGTCTTGCTCTGTCACCCAGGCTGGAGTGCAGTGGCTGGATCTCAGCTCACTGCAAGCTCCGCCTCCCAGGTTTACGCCATTCTCCTGCCTCAGCCTCCTGAGTAGCTGGGACTACAGACCCCCACCACTTCACCCGGCTAGTTTTTTTTTGGTATTTTTAGTAGAGACGGGGTTTCACTGTGTTAGCCAGGATGGTCTCGATCTCCTGACCTCGTGATCCGCCCGTCTCGGCCTCCCAAAGTGCTGGGATTACAGGCTTGAGCCACCGCGCCCGGCCTCATTTGTATTTTTAATCAAGCTGTTCTCCAAGCCATAAACTCTCTCTAGGTCTTTCCACCTGCTCTTTATTCTCAAGAATGGGACATCAAAATCTCATGCATTCTTCAGGGACAAGTCAACACCTTCCAAGGTTTCTTCCCACTGGCCTAACTCTTACGTGTGCGATATTACAAAGTTCAATATCTTTGGTGTCAGAGACAAATCCTCACTCCTCCTTTTGCTCCTTAGGGTCAGAACCTCAGTTTTCCATCTCTGTAAATTGGGATAAAAATATTTACCTTATCTGGTTATTTTGATTGTTAAATAAGATATACTCATGGAAGCCACCCCCACAACAGGTCAGTATTTTTTCCTCTCTCCCTTCTTTCTTTCCTCTCACCCTTCCTTCCCCAATTCTCTTAGCATTTTTAAACCTAATTTGTTGAAAAGACAGAATTCTTCTTTGAAGTTTGTGGCCCTTTGCCTGGTTGAGTATAAGGTTCTTGCAGGCAGATATTATGTCTGTGTGCCCTCACAGCAGTATTTTTAATGTAGTAATAATGTAGTAAATGTCTGTCAAATGAATATATTTCAGGCACTAATGGATACAAGATAACGTGAATAGAGAGGACTTTGGGGCTGGTCTAGAATGCATGGCACATCTGTTGGGCAGTCTGGAGCAGAAGCCAAAGTGATATGTTGATATTAACGTGGAGCCCAATGTTTCTGAATGGCAAGAGATTTCTGAACTCCAGCTTGTTGACTTACAGAGTCATCCATCCCCAGGAGGACCAGCAATGGGATGGTGGTCATCCCTCCATGGACCCATTCCTGTAGAGACACAAAGCCATCCCGGTCGTAGTCCATCCCTTGCAGCATCTCCTTCAATATCTGTGGAATCCGAAGAGCAATTATTGTCCACTTTCATCATCAACCTGTCTACTTGCCTTCTGCCTCTGCTGTCTTGTTGGTCTTGCATTATCTGGTTTGTGTTTTACCCTTTCCCCTCCCCTTAAGTGTGAATAGAGCAGACTGGGAGTGAGGAGGTCGGGCTTCCAGGTCTGGCTCTGCCCTTGGGCCTTGGGTCAGTCACCCTGACTCTGTGGGCTCTGGTTTGCTTATCTGTAAAAATGGAAATAATATTGTTGTGTTTGCAACACTGTAGCAGGGATTAGAGAAAATGAATGTAAAGTGAATAATAAAATACCTGACACATAGGAGCCCCCAAATGTAATTATTATAATTCATGTTATCTGGTGATTGAGGAAAATCTCTACAATTCTTTCTAACAGAAATCTCTACAGTTCTCTCTAAATTCTTTGATTGATGAATTTCTGTTATAACATTTTAGCACTGGTGAAAAGATTAGCATGGTTATTTCAGTTATGTCTGCACATTTTCCTGATGCCTACATTTTTCCTATCAGAGAGGTAGGAGGTAAAGTGCAGGACTCCAAAGAAGCTGCCTATAACAAGATGAGTCTGGGAGCACCTGCAGAGTAAACACTCATTCATGTCCTGAGTGTGTCCCCCTCCCATCTCGGAAGCTCACTCCAAAGCCACCCCATCCTTACAGAAACTCACAGGCCTCAGCTCTGTGGGATCCCACTCCAGGTACTGGGCAATATGCAGCATTTGGTTGACAATGCAATCCATCTCCTAGAAAATAGCAAAGGGAGAAAATATCAAAAGGAGACAACCAAAAGTGTGTCCTTAAGAGCTGAACTCAAAATTAAGCCCAGTGGGAAGAGGGACAGGGCAGGGCAAGAGAAGAAGCTGGTGCAGTAACTGGCATTTTGTGAGGAGCTCAGTTTATTTCTGTCTCGACCACAAAGCTCACGAGAAGCACAGAGCATGCATAAGCTGGAGGTATGCAAACAGCTCATGAACACTGACTTTCTCCTGGACCCACCTTCCTTCCCTTATTCTGTGCTTTAACTTGGAATGCATAGAAAGCACTCCTGTTTTTATCCCTCTTTGTGATTATCACTTCCACAAATACTTACAAAGCAAGGCAGGTTTCTCCTGTCACTTCTTATCACTCATCCCCACAGCTTTAGCAACTTGGGATCCATCTCCCGACTCAAGGCCAGCTTCTCTTGCATGGAGAGTTACTGTGGGTGTCTTAGCTCAGGTACCATGATCTTGATTCCTTTTGTTATCTCCTCTGTTTCCTTTTTACCATGGTCCAGCCCTTAGCCCAGGAGTCCGTGAACAGGAAACCCACGAGAAATATGTTTACTTGATGAATAAGCCCTTTGGTACTGAGGCCAGGCTCCATCTAAAACCTCACAGAATTGTTGGCTGCCAATGAGTCAGTGTTCTGAGAGCCCCGCTGAAACATACCAGACTGCAAAGGCATTTGGTATCAACGTTAGCACCACTTAGGCACCAGTTAAGATGTTCATAGAAAGATTGCTTTGGGAGGACATGTTGTAGACTGAAGCAAGGTTCAAAAGTGTTACCTCCACCAGATAGAATGCTGGGTCAAAATAGCAAGCTAAAACCAAGCAGGGATTTTAAAAAATTATATTTCATTTAAATTAAGAAACAATCCATTGTAAAACTACAGGATAGGCCAGTAGATGAGGGTAAGAAAGGGGCACAAAGGTGGGGAGAGCTTTCGGCAGAAGTTCCAATAGAAAAGAACTTGTGAATCTGGTTGGGTCCAAGATTTAATGAGAAAATGTAATTCAGGAACCAAGAATTGGACTCAGTCTTGGGCTATGTAAATAGAAGCAGAGTTGGCAGATTTCAAAAAGAAAAAGTTCTCCTGAGGTCTTCCTGGTCAGGCCACGTTTGGACACTTAAAGAGTCATAGGGGATGGATTCTGTTCTGTGCCACATTTCAGGAATGGCATTGACAAACCAGAGCTTGTCCAAAGTGGATATTTAAGCCCGCCTTATGAGAACCAGCATAGGAATAGGGAAATTTTAGCTTGGAGAAGATTTTAGGGGAGATGTGATAGCACCTTCAAATACTCGAAGGTCTATTGTATGGGATAGGTATTCCACTTGTCCTGGCCAGGTACGGGGGACAGAAGGAAGCAGAAGGATGTAGGGAAGGGAGGAATTGAGGACTGGCTATTTTGGCCTCCCTGCTGGGTTGAGGGAGAAGGGGAGCAGAAGCAGGTTTTGAGTTGAAAATGATTCCCCAGCAGACAGAGGAGTGCCTGTTTTTGGGAAGGAAGCCCTCTCCAGCCTCACCTCCAGCAGTGGAATGGCTGTCTTAAGGTAGTGGATGACCTCCCCATTACTGGGAGTCCATATGCCAGGGATTCCAGGTGGAAGGTTGAATCAGATAACTCTTTTGAGATATGCTTCAGTCCACCAATATTACCTTTAAAATGTATCTGGAATTTAACAACTTCTTACCACCTGCAATGGTTCTGCCCTGCACAAGTCTACCACCATTTCACGCCTTGATTATTTCAATGGCCTCCTAACCAGTATCCCTGCTTGCATTCCCTCTGTCACCCAGGTTGGAGTGCAGTGGCACAATCTCAGCTTATAGCAACCTCTACCTCCCAGGTTCAAGTGATTCTCCGACCTCAGCCTCCTGTGTAGCTGGGACTACAGGCACCTGCCACCATGCTTGGCTAATTTATTTTGTATTTTTAGTAGAGACAGGGTTTTGCCATGTTGGCTAGGCTGTTCTCAAACTCCTGACCTCAAGTCATCTGCCTGCCTCAGCCTCCCAAAGTGCTGGGATTATAGGCGTGAGCCGCCACACCCGGAGTAGAGTGATTCTGTTAAAACATAAGTCAATCACATCACTCCTCTCCTCAAAATCGTCAATGATTCTCCATTTCTCTGGAGTAAAAGATAAACACTTTTTTTTTTTTGAGATAGAGTCTCCCTCTGTCACCCAGGTTGGAGTAAGTGACATGATCTTGCCTCACTGCAACCTCCAACTCCAGGGTTCAAGCAATTCTCTTGCCTCAGCCTCCGGAGTAGCTGGGACTACAGGCGTGCACCACCACTCCCGGCTAATTTTTGTATTTTTAGTACAGACGGAGTTTCACCATATTGGTCAGGCTGGTCTCGAACTCCTGACCTCGTGATCCACCCGCCTCGGCCTCCCAAAGTGCTGGGATTACAGGCGTGAGCCACACACCTGGCTAAAGATAAACACTTTTAATCACCTGTAAAATTTAACATGCTTTGCAAACTCCCCACTCCCCTACCCCCATCCCATGACTTCTCTAATCTCATTCCCTCGCTCTGATCTCAGCTGTTTACTCATTCTGCTCCATTCACACTGGCCTGGAGTGAATCTTCTAACATCCTAGGCACCCTCAGGATCCTCACACTCACTGTTCTTTCTCCTGGAAGGCTCTTCCCCTAGACTTACTCCTTCACCTCCTTCATGCCTCTGTTCAGATGCCCCATCCTAGAAAGGCATTCCTTGGCCACCCTCACTAAAGCTGCAACTTCTTCCAACACTTCCCCTCCTTTATTTTTATTCTTAGCACCCATCTCTACCTGACACATGTTTTTACTATGCTGCTTAGTGTCTGTGCTTGGACTAGAATGAAAACTTCATGAGGGCATGGAAGTTTGTCAGTTGGCTACACTGCCATACCCCCAGTGCTTAGAAGAGTGCCTGATGTAATGCAGACACTCAGTAAATATGTGATGACCAAATGCTTGAGAATCTGTGATCCTCTGGATGTTCCCGCAGATGACCCAAGCCACAGCACTGCAATGTGGCTGAAGGGCCACAATGCTTCCCACAGAGACACCCTGGGGTTTAGAGGGAATTGGGATGATTCAGTTGGTCTAGTGGACTTGTTCCCTTCCTTCCTTCCTCTGGTCTGACTCAACCCCTTGCATCTCAACCTCAGGGCCTTCCTGTTAATGAGCCCTATCTCTGACATTGACAGTCAGGATCACATGGCCTATCTGACTCTGTGTGCCTTCTTCTCTTTCCATCCTTCCTTTTACTCCATGAGCCTTGACTGATCCTTGCCTATTCCTGAAGGGGTAAGGGTGAGTCTCAGGCTTTCTCAGGTGCAACAGGATGGGAACATGACCTGACATTAGAGCAGACAGAACCAGACTCCTAGGCTAGTGCCCTGGAGTAGGAAAAGCAGCCAAGGGTGATGTCAAAGCACATCAGCAGTGACCAGCAGCCTCCTTCTTCTCACATCAGCAGTGACCAGCAGCCTCCTTTCTCGTGCCCTTTTCCCCTAGTCTTTTTGCCTCCCCTGCCCTCTCCTCTTGGCCTCAGGACTCCTGCAGGAAATTGCAGGAGGACCTTGTGAACTGAACGGGAATTTAAACTAGGTGACATGCTAAAGCATCCCTCCATCCTGAGATTTGATGATCCCAGGCTTCGAGAGTGAAAAGGTAAGTTGGCATTCACGCTCTGCAAGGCTGGCCCTTAGGAAATAGCAGGTGGAGAGGTCCCAGTCGGATTTCCTCAGCCTGCATCGAGACATTGTTATTACTATAAAGACAGAACTGAACATTTTCAGATTCTTCCTCTGCTTGCTCCCTGCTCCCCCAGCCTTTCTCAGGTCCGTGAGGGATATTTAGAGTGAGAACTTACCGCTTGGTCCAGGAGACCGTTCTCATCTGAATCATAGAGGCGAAACATGACTGTAAGAAACACAGAGGTAAGCCTTGAGGTGTCCTTTAAGAAGCAGGGATGGCTGAAGTTTTGATGCTGCCAAGTTTTTAGATTAGTTCTGTCACCACTGTGACAAAGGCTGTGGCAGCCAGCTGTTCCTCCCTCTGAGTGCAGAGTCTGACTTCCTTAAGGAGAGGCTGGGCCAAGGAAGGAGAACCACCTGGCTTCTGGACCTGTCTAAGCAATATTTATGTGGCTGATGAAGTCCAGGTCATGAGTGTGATTCCCTGGGGAGCATGAACACCTTTCAGTGTCACTAGAACACAACCTAAAGCAAATGCCCAGCTGGGGGTGGGGCAGAGGCACCAGCATTTTGCTTCTATTGAGCATAGAAAGTGTAGAGTTAGGCAGATTTAAATCCTAGGGCTGCCCTGCCACTTCTGGGGGGTGCTCAATAAGTTATTTAACTTATTTGAGCTCAGCTTCCTTATCTATAAAGTGGAGATAATAATAGCTGGTTTCTCCTAGGATTATTATGAAGATTAATGTGTAACTGATAGGCCAAATCACTGGGCTTAGAACATAGAAAACACCCAACAGATGTCACTAATTTTTATTTTCCTTTTAAAATGAACATTTATATATAGCATTTAACATATACAAGGTATTGTCCTACATACTTTCTCATTATTGCTTAATCCTTAATAATGCTATGAGGTAGTCGTTACAGAAGCCATTTTTTCCTTTTTCTAAAAGGTATTTGGAAACATGCTATTCAGAAACATCTTCAATCATGTTCTAACTGCAGGGAGGTGATGTAGGATAAGGAAGTTCTGGGAGAAAATTTTGGACAAGGAACTACACGTTTACTTATGGGACCTGGAAACCTATATTTTACTCAACCAAAAGACAAAGATGCTGTCTGTGGTCTCATAAGTCGGGATGCTAGGAAGCAGAGATAAGCATTTCTTCATTTTCCTGCTTTTTTTTTTTTTTGGGTTGGAGTGTCGCTCTTGTCGCCCAGGCTGGAGCGTAATGGCGCGATCTTGGCTCACTGCAATCTCTGCCTCCCTGGTTCAAGTGATTCTCCTGCCTCACCCTCCCGAGTAGCTGGGATTACAAGCATGTATCACCACGCCCGGCTAATTTTGTACTTTTGGTAGAGACGGGATTTCTCCATGTTGGTCAGGTTGGTCTCAAATTCCTGACCTCAGGTGATCCGCCCGCCTCAGCCTTCCAAAGTGCTGGGATTACAGGCATGAGCCTCTGTGCTCCCCGGCCTTTCCTGCTATTCTTTAAAACCCTTCATCATGCCTGCTTTCTCTGTGGAGCACCCATTCGGTGCAACACCTCGGGGCAGGTATCAGCCCGGTCCCCTTATTTCTGCTAAGTTGCCCTTGTGTCATCATTTCCTCCTAGATGTTTTAATGTCTCTGTACCTTGTGTTTTTTTCAGGGGTGCATCGCTGGTCGAAATCAAAGTCCTTTAAAGGTAGGGTCATGGGCTTGTGATTCTTTGTGATTCGTCAGAAGGTCCCAGTCTGAGGCATGTATCATATGCTGATGACTCACCCAGCAGATGGTTGAATGACATAAACAGACCTTTTCTGCTAGCATTATTCCAGGTCTCTGGGCCTAGGCGACTCTCCAACGCTGACCTCTGTCTGGTCCTACTGTGCATGAACAATAGAACTAGAAAGGCCTGAGTAAGCATCCTAATTTTAGCAGTGTAACCTTGGACAAGTCTTTTAACCCTCTTGTGCCTTCCTTCTAGGTTACAGTGAGGTTAAAATGAGAAGGCATTCAAAGTGCTGAGCAAATATAAGGTGTTTATTAATGATAGTTGTTCTTGTTATTATTGCATTGGCAATAGGTGTGGGACTTCAGTCTATTATTTCCAAAAAATACATCCTTGGTTTTTACAAAGAAAAGTTTGTTTTCCATACTTAAAGTTAAGGAAGGATATAAATTGATACGGTTTAGTAAAAAGCAAACCAAAATGAAAACTCTATATGACCAAATTTCTGCAACAAAAGACTTGCAGGCCGGGCATGGTGGCTCACACCTCTAATCCCAGCACTTTGGGAGGCTGACGCGGGTGGATCATCTGAGGTCAGGAGTTCGAGACCAGCCTGACCAACATGGTGAGGCCCCGTCTCTACCAAAAATACAAAAATTAGCTGGGCATGGCGGCGGGCACCTGTAATTCCAGCTACTCAGGAGGCTGAGGCAGGAGAATCGCTTGAACCTGGGAGGCAGAGTTGCTGTGAGCAGAGATCACGCCACTGCATTCCAGCCCGGGCGACAAGAGTGAAACTCCGTCTCAAAAAAAAAAAAAAATTTGCAAGGAAAAAATTAGCAAAAGATGGAGAGGGATCCGAAAGATTAAAAGAGAGTGAAGACACATAATAACCAGTGGTGATGTATGAATTTTACTTGGATCCTGATTCAAACAAACAGTTAAAAATATCTAAGATAATTGGAAAAATGTGAATACTATTTGATAATAGTAAAAAGAATCATTTTCTTTGGCTGTGATGATGGTATTGAGGTTATATTAAAGAAGAAGAGTCTGTGAATTTAGAAGCATGTACTGAAATATTTACAGATAAAATTATATGATGCCTGGAATTTGCTTCAAAATACTCTGAGGCAGAGGGAATGGGTGGGAGGTATAAACACAACAGGACTGACCATGAGTTGATCATTGTTGAAGCTGGGTGATGGGGCCATGGACGTTCACTGTGCTCTCTACTTTTATCTTTGAAATGTTCTATAATAACAAGTTTTAACGTTTCTTTGCATGGCCATTATAAGACTCAGTTGGAGAGTCATTAATATAAAACAATCTGTCACCTACTCTTTGGTAGTTACCAATAAATACAGTGCCTGAAATTCAAAATCCAGCTAAATGCTGGAAATAATGTGATGTTTCACTTTTAACATTAGCTAGAAGAAAACGGCAATCTGCTACATTTGCCACCAAACTAGCACTTAAGGCTTGCAATTGTTAACACTTCGAACCTATGGGAGAGATTTTAAGCTCAGCTAATGAGCAAACTGTTTCATTTTGTTTTTGGCAAGAGTTAACCTTTGGCAGACTTCCCTTGCTTATGTTTAAGTTTTGTTGACTAGTCTTATTATTAACTTGAATTTTGACTTTGGCTATAACGTACATTTTTTTTTTTTTTTTTTTTTTTTTTGCCTTGCTGTCTACTTAAGTTCCCAAGAGAAGTAATGACAATACAAATTTGTTAACAAGGTCCTATCATCTCCTATTTTTTAAAAGTATGTCTGTAGGCTCACAGAAGCCAGAGAAACCATCCCTGGACTGAATCATCTACAAGACTGCAGGCTGTTTCAGCCACTGTGAACTTTCTGCCCCCAGCTCTTACTCTCCTCCTGAAGACGTGTTTTTAAAACCTACTTTAGTAGCACCACCAAACCGAGCTCAACTCCTTTAATTAATTGGCCTCCTCGTTCTCTAGAGGCCAGTAATCTTGGGGTGGGGCGTAGGTACAGAAATGGACAAAGCCTTATCAAGACAGAGATTGATGAGATCTCAAGAAAAGAATATTTCCTCATAAACAGTTGCCTGGGCACGGAATAGGGGGAAGGAGAACAGATGTTGAATATCTTTCTTTAAAAAATCTATTAAGAGGAGGTAGCAGTTTTCTGAGTAAAGGCTTTCAGGAAGTCCTGCCAGCAAAGCAAGGAAGTCTTGACCGCTTGATGGAACCCCTTCCCCTTTCCAGATTCTGGTTCTCAATGCCTGGGTTTCAGATGCCTTTCCCACATGATACACAACTGGTACTATGTCCCAGGGTGGATTCTAGGAGTTGTTCATATCACTGCTGGTAACAGGACAAAGAAACCTCCCCAAAGACGCAGGACCTATATCCGTGATACCAGCTCAATCTCCAGTGTGTTCAGGAATAATGGACAGAACCCCAGATCTTTCTCTAGGAAAAAGATGAAGCCCCTTGACAGGGTGAGCACTTACACTCCAGCTTATCCTGAGGCCTCCCCGTCTCCAGCAGGGACAGGTAGCACACAACATCCTTCAGGTACACCACAGGGGATTCTGAGCTTGAAGACCGAGGGACGGGGGGTTCCGGGGGGTTTGCAGCCACTTGGTCTTCAGTTGGTGCTTGCTTCTTAGCCATATTTGATTCTGTGATAGGCAAAATGAAAACATCCAAGGGCATTTTCTGTTTAGTAAATATGAACCCCTCTTTGTTACCCCATCCTTTTCATGGCAGAGGCAAGAATTTTGTAGCAGTGTCTTCAAAAGCTTTGGTTACATAGATGTGATCAAATTAGTGGCCCTAGAAATCCAACTTGTGGAGTTCATATTCTCCAAAGGGATTCCATGCTGACCCCTTTAAGAGTCTATTTCCTTGCAGGAAATTCATCTATACTCTGAATATTCAGAAAAGATGATGGTGATTATTGGTAATATCAATAATTAACAGATTAATGTCATATGGCCTACATTTTTGGGAACACACTCAACTTGTAGAAGTAATTTTGGCTGGGATTTCAAAATGGTAAATGGCCAACAGTCATTTCTTAACAGACCTTGCAGTTTTCTTTTCAAACACATTTAAACACACATAAAGGATGAATATTCAAAAGAGAAAACTGGGATTGATAATCAACGAATCTCCAGAAACTAGGAAGAACTGAAACTAACTGCAAGTCTAATCATTTGGATGAAGAAAATGCAGAAAGTGGATTATTGTACCACAGGAATGGGGTAAGTTTTCCCTTTAAAATTTCTGCTTTCTAAGATAGGAAAACACTTTGTCTCTTCCACACTTTGTCCTCTGGTTCAGAAATATAAGATCTATTACTAACAAGAAAATGGGGCACCCCTATTTTCCTGTGTGAATTCTACTTTTTGAAACACTTTGAGTGCTGTCTTCCCTTTCTACCTCCATGCTCATCAGAAATGATCTCTTAATATCTGCTAGGAGTGTACAACTCACAGAAAACAACTAACCAGGGAACAAAGGGAAGGAGGGCAGTGGAAAATCCAATATTTTAGGTGTTGTAATATTATACCACCAAGTAACAAAGTACTGAAGGTAGAGGCAGTGGGAGAGACAGCCTTGATAGTAATGTCTGTTGAGGAAGGCAATGTTACCTGTACACTCTTCATTCGGAGAAACAACCAACCAAGCAATGGAAGCAAACATTCCATTTTAGGCAAGCAGGGCTGTGCTAGATGAAAGCCTTCCAGGTTCCAGACATTTGGTTGTGGGTCTGAGAAGGGAGTTAACAATCATCCAGATGGACAATAGGAGAGACCAAAGGTCACTGACACACTTTGCATATTACAAAGGGCCTCATGAAGAAACCAAGATGGAGCCTATGAAACGCAGCCGCAAAGTAAGGAAAGAAAGCTTCATCCTGAGGTCTCAGAAGACCAGATTTTCAAAAGTAATTTTCTGCTGGACAAGACCCTTAGCAGGATGCAAGAAGATATCACCTTTATTAAACAAAAGCAGAAAGCCTCAGGGTTCTACAAGTAGAGATGAAAATACAATAGGATGAGATAAAGATAAGGATAGTGTGAGATGGGGAGGTTGTAATAAAATTACATATTTAATGAAGTATTAAGATTGTCACTGGAGGAAAACATGGGAACAGGACTTTGTACTGTGTGGTCCATTATACCCAAAGTTATTGCTAGGTCCTCAGATTATTCATCAATTAAAACACGATCAATAACTTCTACTTGACTAAATGGATTGACAGAGACCAGATTTACCCTCTCACCTAAAACAGTGACAGAACTGGACAAAATGTATGAAACAATGGTTCATAGGACATTACATTATCAGGGAGGACCAAACACTGATCTCTGAGAAGATGAGACGACTCCTACAACTGCCACATCAGACTGTTTGGAAAGAGCTTCTAGGCTGCAGCACAGAGAGGGGAAGCTAGGCCAACCCTGGCAGTCTCTCTGAGTGGAGGTGAAGCTGGAATCTGGAACCCATGGTGGCTAGGGTTCACAGAGCAGGCACTGGAGAGGAGGGGATGCACAGAGCTAGCTCTGAATATGTGTAGAAGGTCCCCTTTCAGTAACAGCAGAGAGTTCCCTTCAGTTATTCAGTTGAGTAGAATTAGCACACTTGTGGAAGGAAAACACCTAAGGCTGGGGAAAGAACTAGGATTAGAGGGAATAATCCCTGGAATGCAAAAAGAACCAGGAGTGATGCCTATTCCCACCAACCAGGGTAGAAAACCCCCGTGATTCATGAATCATCGATAGAGTATTCAGAAGCATTGTTTCTCAGTAGTGAGAAAATGCCTTTCTGGTCCTGTCCAGTGAAGCTTAAAAGATAGATTCAAAAAGATCAGACTGTTTCCAAGTAACCTAACTGTACCTAAAAACAAAGCTCAGGAGTATTTGTAGGAATGTGAAAATCCAGAACTCAACATTTAGTGAAGAGGTACCATAAATTCTATACAAATTCTTCCAGAAAATTTAAGAGGAGGGAATCCTACGCAACCCATTTTTGAGGCCAGCATTACTCTAAAGCCAAAAACAGACAATGACATGACAAGACATGAATATGCAAATCAATATCCCTCATGAACACAGAGGCAAACGTTCTTAATATTTTAGCAAATTGAGCCTCATAATACCTAAAAAGAAATTAAATAAGACCAAATAAACAAACAATTAAGAACATGAAAAGACACTCAACATCATTAAAGCACAAGAATATTTATAACACTTTTATTTATAATAATCATTAACTGGAAGCAATCTAAATGTCCATCAGTAGGTTAACAGACGAACAAATTGTGGAATATCTATATATTAAAACACTAATCAGCAACTAAAATATGTGAACTGTTGATACATACAAAATGGATAAATCTCGAAATTATTATGTGGAGTGGAAAAAGGCAGACCCAAGAGTAGATAGTGTATGATTCCATGTATATAAAATCTAGACAATGCAATCTAATATATATGGCAGAAAGCAGATCAGTAGTTGTATGGGGATGAAGCATGGGTGGGTAAAGAGGGTGGAAAAAGGGGATTACAAAGAAAACTTTTAGAGATTATGGGTATGTTCATTATATTAATTGTGGTACTAGTTTTACAGGTATATACATATGTCAAAACTTATTAATTAATTAATTATACACTTAAAACATGCAATTTATGCCAATTTATACCTCAATCCTTGGATCTTTAACCATTTCTCTAGTTTTCACTGAAGTCTGCTGCTCACTCCTGTCATAGAGATGCAGGGGTCCGGGAAGACTGAGAGGCACTGCCATTGTCCCATTATGAATGACAGTGTCCTTCCTCTTCATTCTGCCTTATATGAACTACCCTTAACCTATGGCCATCTGAGTATGTCCCTCAGGTACCACCTGTATAAAAGGCCAACACCTTCTTCCAGATCGCAGAGGTTCTGTCCTGGTGCCATGTCCTAAACCCTTTCATATGAGGGCTCTTGGGCAGACCTGACTTGTTCCACTTTCTCTCTTGGTATCTGTGTTACTTGTTCCCTTCCAGTTGGGCAGTGTGGCATAGTGGGAAGAGCACCAGGCCAGGCAGCAGAAGACTGTGATTCCAGCACTGAGTTTGTGTTCAATTGTGTGTGATTTAACACACAAAGTATGTGTGTGTGATTTAACACAAGCAGACTTACTCCACCATACTCAACCTCAGTTTTCTCATCTGTTTAAAGAGGGGATTGCATTAAAACTAATGTTTACCCAAAGTCTTGAATTACAGAAATCATTCAAGTAAATGACTTAACTAAGTGAAGAACAAAACTGGGTCCCAAGGCCGGGCACGGTGGCTCATGCCTGCAATCCCAGCACTTTGGGAGGCCGAGGTGGGTGGATTTCCCGAGGTCAGGAGTTGGAGACCAGCCTGGCCAACATGGTGAAACCCCACCTCTACTAAAAATACAAAAATTAGCTGGACACGGTGGCGGGTGCCTGTAATCCCAGCTACTCAGGAGGCTGAGGCAGGAGAATTGCTTGAACCCAGGAGGCAGAGGTTGGGAGGCAGAGGTTGCAGTGAACTGAGATTGTTCCACTGCATTCCAGCCTGGGCAACAGAGCGAGACTCCATCTCAAAAAAAAAAAAAAAGAGAAGAGGAAGAAGAAACTGGGTCCCAGATTATCTATACAATACAGTCTGATCCCAATTCTGTAAAAAATTTATAGAAAAATCTACAAGGAGATTACACACACACACACACACACACACACACACACACACACACACACACGTAATTGCATTGGTGAAATTATGGGTGATTTTATTGTGCTTTTAAAAAACACACTTTTAGAGCACTGTAAAATTCAGAGTAAAACTAGAAGAGGGTCCAGAGATTTTTCACACACCCCGCTTCCCTACACATGCATAGCCTACCATGCCTCACTCCCTGACCAGAGTGGTACATTTGTTACAGCTGATGAATAAATCAACACATCATTATCACCTGAAGTCTATAGTTTGCATTAGGGTTCACTCTTGGTGTTCTACATTCTGTGGGTTTGGGCAAATGTACAATGACATGCATTCACCATTATAGTATACAGAGTAGTTTCACTGCCCTAAAAGTCCTCAGTGCTTTGCCTATTCATCCTTCCCTTCCCCTGACCCTTGACACCACTGATCTTTGTTGTTTCTTTATTTTTTTGTGTCCTTCAAATTTCTTACAATGTGAGTATATTACTTGTATAATTTGGAAAAACTAACACAAAATATTAGGAGACTTTCCTTGAGATTTCAATATTCCAAGTTGCTGAAACTTCTCAACAGCCCGAGAAAATAATGAAACACCAGGACACTGAAGTTCTCCTTATTCATCTCAGTTAGTCCTGGGCCTTCATGAAGGGAAGGGTGGGCTCAGCCTTTCCTGAGCTGACATTCTGACAGTGATAGATTACTCAGGCCTCTGAGCCAAAGTCTGGACCCTGAAAGCCCCGCTCTGTTGTCTTTATGGGCAAAACACATGCCTGCCCGGCTCTGGGAATGAAGTGGGCTTTGCTAGATCTGAGCTTGGAGACTGATCTGATAGGCCTAGACAGGCCACATGAAATAAGAATCTAAGCTCTTCCCCTGGCTTCCACCTGGACTACAGGAAAAGGTTGGTCTTTTCAGCAGATGGCCTGATCGAAAGTGAGTCCAGGACTTGGCTCTTCCTTGCTGGCAGAGGCCCCTTTCTGTGGTGACCGCCTGGCCCTATAATTCTTGTTCCTGGTGAACAGGGACATCTAATTAAGACATCTGTGGAAGAGGGCCTAGCAGGAAAAGGTTTTTTTCCCCTTAAATCTCAAGTGTCAAAAGAAGATGAAAAAAATGCTATATAACTCCTTGGGCTAAGAGTCAGATAATTGCCCTTTCATGATTTTACTACAGGGGCTGATTTTCCCATACACAAGGAAAATGGTACATCACAAAATCACTTCTCCAGGAGGAAATCTCTGGAAGTTTCTCTTTTAGACCCAGAATGATACAACTATTGCAAATATACATGGAGGTCAAATAAGTCAGTTAATTTCCATTATCATCATTGATCATCTTTTCTCAAATATCACATGACATATCCCCAATAAATTCTTCCTTGGTAGCTCAGAAACATTAGCCACTAAAACACATCCTGCCCAGACAATTTGGAACGTCAATGAATGAATTGTATATTTTTCCAGGTTCCTCTTGAAATTCCAGATAAAATAAATCCCATCTCTACTAAAAATAGAAAAATTAGCCTGGCGTGGTGGCATGCACCTATAATCCCAGCTACTTGGGAGGCTGAGACAGGAGAATCGCTTGAACTTGGAAGGCAGAGGTTGTGGTGAGCTGAGATTGCACCATTGCACTCCAGCCTGGGCAACAAGAGCGAAACTCCGTCTCAAAGAAAAAAAAAGAAAAGGCTCTAGGTAAAGTATTTGGGGCAGGATGCTTTTCACCACTGAGTTTCTCGCTGGGAGTTTAAAATCTCAGAGCTACTAGTTTCACCCTTTCCTCCCTAGTATGAGAATGATTTATGCCAGAATATGCCTCCTGTAGTCCTTAGAAGATGTAAGAGTTATCTGTGCCTTACATCCATTTCACCAAGTGGCTCTGGACTAGCATGGCTGAGTGGCGTGCTGGGCAGGGCGTGGATGAGCCAGCACTTTTGTGGAGTCCTGCCCTGCTGCTGCTGTCCCTGAAACCATCGGGAAGGCACAGCTGCTCCTAGTCCTTGCTTTCTGGTGCTCTGTGCGCAGCCTGGAGTTTGCTGAGCTTATGATCCAGCGGTAACTGTTTTTCCCCAACCATGCTCTGCTTTCCATCTATCATGAACTGTTTATCCCACCAGGCCTTTAGTTAAACACTGAAAACTTGATAATCCTTCCAGTTTCTGTTTTTGCTGTGACAGGAAAAAATATTAGAACTACATTGAAGAAACTCTCTCATTCCAGGTCCCTGTTGCAATTAGTTCCCCTTCTCTTAGCTGTAGTATCTCTAGTCTATCTTGTTTTATATATATTTAAAATATATATTTAAAATATAGGCCAGGCGGGGTGGCTTATGCCTGTAATCCCAGCACTTTGGGAGGCTGAGGCGGGCAGATCATGCGACTGAGACCAGTCAGGAGATTGAGACCATCCTGGCCAACATGGTGAAACCCTGTCTCTACTAAAAAATACCAAAAATTAGCCGGGTGTGGTGGCACGGGCCTGTAGTCCCAGCTACTTGAGAGGCTGAGGCTGGAGAATCACTTGAACCTGGGAGGCGGAGGTTGCAGTGAGCTGAGATCGCACCACTGCACTCCAGCCTGGTGACAGAGCGAGACTCTATCTCAAAATAATAATAATAATAATAGTAATAATAAAACTGCATTCTTTTTCCCCTGGGCACATCCCAAGAGCTGGAATTCACCTTTGGATATCTATAAAGCTTTTCAATAAAATGATAATGCACAGTAGGAAAAAAAAAAAAAAAGGTCTGACTCTCTGGGTCTTTGTATTGAAAGCTTCAGGAGCAACCTGGGAGAAAGAGAGCCCATGAGAGACCTTTCATGAGAAGAGGATGCCCAGTTGACACACTTGGAGACTGAGGGTGCAGGTTGAAGGAGATAATGGCAGACCGTACTGAGTTAAGAATAGAATATACTTTTGTGCTGGGTATGGTGGCTCATGCCTGTAATCCCAGCACTTTGGGAGGCCGAGGTGGGTGGATCACTTGAGGTCAGGAGTTGGAGACCAGCCTGGCCAAGATGGCGAAACCCTGTCTCTACTAAAAAAGTACAAAAATTAGCCAGGCGTGGTGGTGCACTCTTGTAATCCCAGCTACTCAGGAGGCTGATGCACGAGAATAGCTTGAACCTGGAAGGTCGAGGCTGCAGTAAGCTGAGATTGTAGCATTGCACTCCAGCCTAGGGGACAGAGCAAGACCTTATCTAAAAAAAAAAAAAAAAAAAAAAAAGGAATAAAGAATACTTCTGGAAGGTGGCCTGAATAATAAATGCTAATATTTATCAAACATTTACTGTATGCCAGGCACTATTCTAAGCATTAACATATCTAACTCACTTAACCTTCATAACAACATTTGTTATCTCACTTGGGGACACTGAGGCACAGAGACATTGTTCAAACATGCCCATGGTTACAGAACTAAATAGTGTTGGCTCTGAGAATCAAACCCAGGCAGCCTGGCTCCTTAAGCAACATGCTCTGTTGCCTGATCCAACTTGAGTTGATAGTACTCAGGACATTTATATTAAATATGAGAACAGAAATTAAGTATGGTAACCTTTACTTCTCATTTTCACAGGAGCTTCTGGCCTTGGGCCTGGCCTGCCAACAGCAGAGAGGAACGGCTTCCCATTGATAAATGTGTCAGGGAAGATTCCACATCTCTGACAGCCCAACAGTGGGCCTATGGGCAGCAGGCACCACTACAGCAGCCCCGCTGAGAGTGCAGCCTTGCTCATTCCACAGGAACCAACCACACCACCAGGACCATTGTGTCCTCTCTTGGTATAGGAAAGACTGCAGGAGTTTTGAGGTTGGATGATTCTAGATTGAATCCCTGGCTCCGCAGGTCACACCAGGGGTATATAATTTCTTAAGGCCTCAGTTCCTCATGTGTAAAGTGGTGTGATTGTGAAGCTGAAATGAAATGTGTAATGAGCAGATGCCTGGCAAATACATCTTCAAGACCATTTGAGCTGGCTTCCCTTGCTAACTTATTAGCAACTCTTCAACTTACTCAAAATAGTGTATATATGTTGTTGGAAGTCAACCAGGGCACATTTTTACCCTCTTGCTCTGTTGCTCTCCAGCTACCCACTGGTAATCTGCACCTCAGCCTTAGAGCCACAGCCACTTCTCTCTTTCTCTCTCTCTCTCTCTCTCTCTCTCTCTCTCTCTCTCACACACACACACACACACACACACACTCACTCACTTTCTCCTGAGAAGGCTCTCCACTTTCTGGGCAGGCAGACATATCAGAGATAAACATCTAGCAAGCTGTTCCAAGTCCCGACTTGCTCTGTTCTAGGGCAAGTAAAGCAAAAACCTTTACCCAGCCTCAGAGTCCCAGAACATTCAAATGACAGGAGCCCCAGAGATGGAGGTTCTGAAGGCCACAGGAGGACCAGATCTGCATAAGATTGCACAATTATATAAGGACAGCACTATTGGTTAGGTTTCCCCACTTCTCCCCAAGGATGACATATTCCACACTTTTCCCACAAATCTTATATTCCAAAGACTTACCAGTATCAGGGGCACAGGCCTCGTCTGCTTTGGTGGCATTATCTGCATTCTGTATATTAGTATCTGAGGAACAAAAAGAAGATTTAAAGACCAGACCAGGCCTTCCAGCTTCTTGGAAGGGCAGGTACGGGACCTCCCCATGGAACCTGGTTCACCTGGGTTGTGTCTGTCTCTGGGTTACTGTCAGCTGGGTTCACACTCACTTATTGGGATTGACTGTGTCTCCCCCATTAAAGCGCAAGCTCCAGGAAGACAGGGATCATGGCTTCCCTCTCCTCTAACACTTCCAAGCTAGTCCCAGCCTGGACACAGAAGCTGAATGCGCTCCATCCGTGGACTGTCAGCCTTTGCTGAAGGCTCTCTTCCCCCGCCATACATTATTTTGTGTCTCCTCTTTCCCCACCCTGCTCTTTGATCTGTAGTGGCAGGAATTATGCCTCCTTTTTATTCCTCTTGCTGAGAGGTTCATCAGGGCTTCCTGTAAAGTGCTCTGAGGAAGGGCGTCCCTGTCTCTTGGTTCATATTCGCACCCACGGGGTAGTTACTATGTTCACGGGACCCTCTAGGAATGCAGTCTGTGGCTGTGGCAGGGGGTGAGAGCTGCACAAGTTCTGCCCATCTTGGGGAAAACTCTGTATACCTGGGCTATTGGCCTCGCTGTCGCTGGCCCCCTCTGTCGGGTGGTCAGAGGTCTCCTGTCTGGGCTTCTGGCTGAAGGCCAGGAAGAGGTGAGTGCTCAGTGGCTGGGGAAGGTCCACCTCCAGGTATGCCCTCATGAACAGCTTGAAGACATCATAGCTAATTGGCTGAGAAGGAGCAAAAGAGCAAAATCAGTGGAGAGAAGCAAAGGGACAGAGAGGAAGAGAGAAGGAAAAGGAATAGAAAAGCTGGCAGGTGAGAGAAATGGAAAGGGAGGCAGCAGGACATGGAGGAGCTAATGGGGACAGGAATGAAAAGGCCAGGGAAGTGATAGAGAATGAGAGGCACAGGGTGTGGGGGATGGATGTAAGAAAGAGAAAATGCTGCAGTTGCATATTGGGGGTTGGTGGGGCACAGAACCAGGGCAGGCTCCTGTAATAAGAAATGATATTACGTAAATTTAGATAAAAAGGGAGATGTTGGAGAGTGAGCCTTGGGAGTGGAGGCCAAAGTGCAGGGCTCTGCCTTAGTCCAGGCCCGTGTGAGGGATGTGGCTCCAATGAGCGGGGACAAGGCCTGTGCTCTGGAATCCTAGTTAAGATGAAGAAGGATGTAGTTGAAAATATGATGGAAAGAAATGGTTCTTCTGTGGTATCTTGGTTTCCCTCTTGTGCCACGACGGATGTGATGCCTGAGTATTCAGGTCTCAGAAAGTAGGAAAGACCTGGAAGAGAAAAGAACAGGCTCCATCCTTCATTACTTTCATAGTCCTGATCTTCCCTGGAAAAACCCTCAAATAACAAGGGGGTGTGTGTTTCTGGCTCAGCTGCTTCTCAAAACATGTCCTTGTGAAGGTTTTAGGCACCAGGAGAAGAGCAGGAAGCCAAGGACAGAAGGTAGAACCAAGAGAGATGCCAAAAACTAGACCCTCTTCCTGCTGTGTCTCTCCTGGTACCGCCTGGCTTCTGGTCCCAGGCTGGGAGCAGCTTTGCCAGAAAGGGCTGCTGCACTCAGCAAACACTCAACAACAACAACAGTTTGCAGTGAGTCATCACTGGCTTGTGCTTTGATGGCATCAGATTCTTCATCAAATCGGCAGATGCTCCTGGAAATCATTTGAGGAAGCACTACTCTGAGATCTGCTGTGCAAGCTTTTGTGAATAATAGCAGCCATGAGAATAAAATCCCTTTGCAGGAGTCTACTTGGTGTGCCCATCAAAATGTTGGTAGCATTTAACCCCTTGTCTGTTCTGGGAGATCTGGGGGACTTCCCAGAACCAGAGACTGGCTTACATGTGTATAAACAAGTTTGGGTTCAAAATCTTGACCTTAAAAGCAAGTAATGGCCTCCTCAACCCACTGGGGGGCTGACAAATAAATTTCTGTTTAGCACCAGGCTTGACTGTTCTATCCGTCTCCTTTGCAGAGTGAAGGAAGTCTGAATCTGGTAAGAGGCTCTTACCAGATCAGGGGAACTCGAAGCAAATGGTAGACTCACATTTCTTGTGACAGCTATCCATCTCTCTGTTCCTTTTCTGTCCCCAAGTCTCTGTGTCTCTTTATTTCACACTATTTCTGTCCCTCGCTGTCTCTGTAGCTTCATCGCCTCAGAATGTCCCTTCTTCCCACATCCTTCTCCTTTCTCCTAATACACAATAACAAAATATTTTCTTCCTCCTCTCTTCTTTCTTTCTTTCTTTTTTTTTTTCTGAGACAGTCTCGCTCTGTCACCCAGGCTAGAGTGTAGTGGCGTCATCTCGGTTCACTGCAACCTCTACCTCCTCAAGCAAATCTCATGCCTCAGCCTCCCAAGTAGCTGGGATTACAGGCACGTGCCACTATGCCCAGCTATTTTTGTGTTTTTAGTAGAGATGGGGTTTCACTATGTTGACCAGGCTGGTCTTGAACTACTGACCTCAAGTGCTCTGCCTGCCTTGGCTTCCCAAAGTGCTGGGATTACTGGCATGAGCCACCATGCCCAGCCCTTCCTCTCCAACTGTAACCTACCCACTATGATCCTTGATTCCATCCTCGCTGGCTCTGATTGCACCTCCAGGATTTTCTTTTCATCTACCTGCAAGTATGTTAAATGTCCCCTATTCCAAAGAAAGTACTGTCTACCAGAGCTACTGGCCCATCCTTCTCCCCTTTCCTTTCAAATTTCTCCAAACAGACCAGATTAGCCTCCTCACCTCCCTAATCCCATTTGGATTGGATCCTAGCCCATTACCTCTGAAACTGCTTTGTTGAAGGTCACAGATATAATCATCTCTTTTTAGACTGTCTCATCTTTGGCCTCTCTGCAGCATTTCATCCTGTCTTCTTTTTGAAGCTCTCTATTTTCTATGCAGTTGTTCTGTTTTGGTTCTCTTCATTCTTTACTTTGATTGACTGAATAATATGGCACTGTTCTTCATTAATTTGTTTCTAAAGCTCTTTTGCTTTGTCTTTTGTATCACTTTAATTGACAAGTACTATTTTAAAAGGTAGTTTTCAGTTCCACAGTGAACTATTAATCTCTTTCAGCTAGCATCAAATGAAAACTATCAGAATAACATATTTCTGGAAAGCAGACTGTACTAAATGATCTAATAAAAAGAAAGTTTAAACAGTCTAACATAATGCTGTAAAGAACCAAAGCCAAAAGATCATGAAACAAGATCAGCATGAGATTCAGCAAACCTCATGACTGGTCTCAGACCAAGCGCATTTCCCCTCCTTTTCCAATCTGTTTCTTCTTCAGCAAATTGTGAGTGCTGAACTAGAAGATTTCAAGTTCTAAACTTCAATTAGCTTGCTCCCTGAAAACCAGCTGATCTTTCCGACTCCACAATTTCTGTTAATGCCAATGACACCATTATGCTCCCAACATTACAGGCTGATCTTTGAACTGTCAGTTGTCTGAGACTAGTTCTTGTCTCTTCCTTCTGTCCACTGTTCTTCTGCAACGTCTGTCACATCCAGACCTTTTCTATGTCCATTGTCCCTGCTGCCATCACCAAAATTTCTAGATTCTGACTTTTGTTCCGTATAATTCACCTGGACCATTGCAATACCTCTCCAAAGCTTCCTTATCCCCATGTCCATCTGTTGGTCCTCCCACCTATCTTACCTATCCTTGCCCTGTTGATCTTCCTAAAGCACAACTCTGATAAGATTGCTTCTCTACTCAAAAACTTTCCATGGGGAGGGCGCAGTGGCTCATGCCTGTAATTCCAGCCCTTTGGGAGGCTGAGGCAGGTGGATCACGAGGTCAGGAGATCGAGCCCATCCTGGCTAACATGGTGAAACCCCGTCTCTACTAAAATTACAAAAAAATTAGCTGGGCATGGTGGCGGGTGCCTGTAGTCCCAGCTACTCGGGAGGCTGAGGCAGGAGAATGGCGTGAATCTGGGAGGCAGAGCTTGCAGTGAGCTGAGATGGCATCACTGCACTCCAGCCTGGGTGACAGATCGAGACTCCGTCTCAAAAAAAAAAAAAAAAAAAAAACCACCACCACCACCACCAAAAAACAAACTTTCCATGGTTTCTAATTGCCCATGGAACTAAATTGAGATCAGCTGATGTACTTCTCTGTTCTTGCACTATACATTATAAAATATTTGCAAAACTAAATTGGCAAGTGGCAATTAGATGAATATAAATAGAAAGTCTAATATGCAGTGTTCTACAGTCCAGTGGGTCATCCTGTGTACTCTCCTAGACCTTTGGAATTCATAGCCTCTGATAATCCCCTCCAACCTAGATTTGTAGTTACTTCAAGCTCTGAGACGATTCTGGCATTTTCTGCTATTATTCCCCTTGTGCATGTATGCACTCTGTCCATGCTGACCTCTGTGTTCTTTCCCAACCAACCCTCCATGCACTCTGCCCTGCATGAACTGCTTCCATCTCTACATGTTAAAAGTTCCAGTCATGCTTTAAGGCCCAACCCAGATTCCACCTTTTCCAGAAAGCCTTGTGATCTTCTGTCCCTGAATTTCTATACTTGGTACCTTGGTTCCTGTCTTGTGACACTCATATCTGCTGCTGTGCATTGATATATAGTGGTTTGTGACACACCTTGGTTCTCTACTTGATCCAGAGCTCCTGGAAGGTAGTGAGAATGTCGTCTTTCATGTTTGAATTCCCCACACCACCCACCACAGGTTCTTCTTAGGTATTTGAATGGATGATGAACCCTAATCAGTGCTCCTCAGGAATAGCCTGGTGCCTGGCCCCTGGATGTCATCAACTGTTATGGGATCCATTCAATCTATATATAGATTGAATGGATATATATATATCTCCACTCACAATTTGCTAAAGAAGAAACAGATTGGAAAAAGGGGGGAAATATGTATTATATATATATAAATATACATTTATAGATATAGATATAGATATAGATATATCCTGAGCCTCTTAAGTACAAGAAACAGTGCTGGGCACCAATGAATTAGGTATTGGTCCATATCTTCAAAGAGTCAGTGTTATATAAGAGGTAAAGATATTGAAATAATTGCAATGCATGGTCATCAGTGGCAAGTGCCATAGGAAAAGAACTGACAAACTGTTATGAGAACTTAGAAAATAATACTGACGGAACTTATCCAGCCATGCATGTCCCTATCCTAGAGAACAGGATGCACAGAATAAACCTGGAAGCACAGAACTTGCAAACCAGAAAAGTCTCAGAGAGGACTTGGTCTTCTGATGCCCCCGAGGCTCGGGAAATTGAGTGATGAGCCCCAGCAAGCTAGCAGCAGAGTGAAACCAGAGGCCAGACCTCCTGTCTCCTAGTCCAGTGCTCCTGCTTCTATATCTGTCACAGGGTCCAGAACTGGCATAGTGCTCCCTGACACTCCCTTCCAGTATTCCAAGTTCAGCAGGCAAAGACATGCAAAAATGTGCCACACTCTCAAGGTGATATCTGGGTTATACAAAAGTTCTTTAAAAGCACAGCCCAGGAACAGAGTAGTTGCTTAGTAAATGCATCATGGGAGACTAACTAGGGAGTGGCTAGGGGTCATGCCCAAACCAGATGACCAACCACTATGAGGCTTGCTGGCAATTCTCTGAGACCTGGAATAACATCCCAGGCACACTCATGGTTCAGGCCAAGGGAACTCTATTTTCCCCCAGCAGCTTTTATGCAGGAATTAGCTGGGCAATTTGCTCCTGCTGCAACATGCTTAAAGAGAGTGTGTTAATCCTTACACAGACCAAGAAGAGAGGAGAACTAGATGGAGAGCTTAGCAGGCATCAGGCACTTTCATTCTCAGGACAGCAGTGTGGGGAAGAACTGTTACTGTCGTTTTGGGGATAAAACAAATTTTGACAACATAAATAACTTGCTGAAGATCACAAAGCATGTGGCAGAGCTGGGCTTTGTGCTCAGGTGTCTGGGTCCAGGCTCACAGTGCCACCAAGCCACCTGCCTCTTTTGCTCTTTTGGGTTTTGTCCACTCTCTAGCTGTCTGCCACCACTCTGTTCTCCAGAGAATCACTTGGTGCTGATGGGCAAGCGCATGTTCATCACGGCCAGATGCAGCTCTGCCACTCTGTAAAGTTTTATTCCCATCCTACCTTTGCTAGCAATCTGCCCCTTCCCACAGCTAACTCGTTTCTCATTGAGATATTTTAGCAGCAGTAAGCCATCAAACTCTAGAGAAATTAAACCCTTCTTGTTTCCCTAACCCCCGTGCCATGACATTACACCTACTAGAAGTCAGCTGCACTGTGTGAGAGAACAAAATCAGAGTGGCAGAGCTCCCTTGGGACTCAGCAGTGCCTGGCGTACAAAAAGTGGGGGCCAGCCCCGACAGAGGCGAGGGTGGCTACATGCTCATAGCAGCCAAGCGACTCCCTGCTTCTGAAAACTCCTGTGGCCTCCACACCCGCAGTGGCCCTGACCAAACTGTTCCTCTCCCACTCATCAGCCCCAGGGCAGACAAGCTGATTAGCAGCCCCCGCCAGGCTTTGTTCCTGTGTCATGAGCTGGGGGTGGGGGATGTGGGGCAGTGAGTTCTTTGCTGGTTCTGCTATCTTCTCTGCGTGGTTTCTCCTCAGGAATGTTCTTTGAAATGGTGCATTCTCAATCTCACCCCTGTTCTGGCTACCTTCCTCCTGCTTCATTCTCTCTGCAACTGGTGCATTTTATCCAAAGCCCCTCTTAGGTGTACCTTGAGGGCACAGGCTCTGTTGATTCATTTCCAGTGTCCAGCAGAGAAGGTGTTGATCAGTTTTGTTCAATGGATGACAATGTGAATAAGAAAGTGGCCAGTCTCTCTCTGAGTTAATCCTGCAGATCAGTCACTTTTCTGTGGTTAGTCTTTATAAAAGGACTCAGGAGCAGGGAAAACGGAATTGAGTTAAAAACATTCTGGGGAAAGGGGATGGAAGAGGGATAACAACAGGTACAAATTTTTAAGTGCTTGTAGAGTGTTAGCCACTTTGCAAAGATCCTCTCATTTAATTCACTCATCCACAAACTTTGAGGCTTTTTTTGTTATGTACAGTTTATAGATGAGGAGAGTGAGGCTCAAAGATATGAAATATCATCGAAGACCACTTGTTGATGGCAGAGGTAGAAGTCTAACCTAAGACCGTATAATTCCAAGGTCATGGCTGTCAAACCTGACCCGGCCAGTAGGAAATAAGTCCTGGAGGGCAGGAACTGTGCTTCTATATTTTTATGCCTTCTACAGTGCCCAGTACAGCGCATAGAAGCCCAAGAAATGTTAGATTCACTGAATTTGAAAGTAGGGGGAGGTCTTGTATTCATTTATTCAGTCCACAAATATTTATTGAATGTCTGCTATGAGCCAGATACTTTTTCAGGCACTGAAGACACAGCAGTGAATAAAAACATGCTAGTGGGAGAGACAATCAATTAAGTAAATCATATAGTGTGACAGGTGGTGAGAAGTACTTAGGAGGAAAATAATGCAGAGCAGGGGGATAGGAAGTGTCGGGAAAGAGGGCTTCAAGTATTAGATGAAGAAGGTGATGATCACTGAGAAGGTGACTTGAGCATAGACTGGAAGGTGGTAAGGTAATGGATAATGTGATGTGCTGAGGAGGAACATTCTAAGAAACAGTAACAGCAAGAGCAATGGTGCTGAGGTTATGGTGACACCGGCTTGTTTGATAGCATCAAGAAGGCTAATATGCTGAAGATGGGGAGAGTAGCAAGAGATGAGGTCAGAGAGCTGGGGGAGGTGCAGATTGTAATGATCTTCATGTTTACTCTGAGTAGGGATGGGGGGAACCATGGCAGATTGTGGAATAGAGCAGCGACAAGCTCTGACATAAATTTTGACAGATTACTCAGGATGTGTGTGAAGAATAGACTGAAGCATCAAGAGCAGAAGCAGGGAGACCAGTTAGGAGACTCTTGCAATAATCTGGGCAAAGTATGGTGATGAGTCAGGTCAGGATGCTAGCAGTGCAAGTGGTGAGATGTGTCTGTATTTTGGATATATTTTGAAGGTAGATCTAACAGAATTTGCCAATGAATTGGATGTGGGATGTGAGAGAAGGACAAAAGTTGATGATGACTGCACAGTTTCAGGTTGAATAACTTGAAGGATAGAGTTGTCATTTACTGAAATGGGGAAGACTGCTGAATAAACAGGTTTTATAGGGGAAAATTAAGGACACATCATTTTAGTTCATGTTAAGTTTGAGAAGCCTATTTGATTTTTAAGTGTAAATGTCAAGTAGAGGGGTAAGAAGAAATCAGGAGGATGTAGCGTCTTAAAACCAAGTGAAGAAAATGGAGGATGACTTGACCGACCATGTTCAGTGATGTTGAGCAAAACTGCTATTGGATTTAGCTATAGGGAGGCCCTTGGCTATCTTGACTAGTGGTTTGAGTGGAGGAGTGAAGGCTACAGATTGATGCAAGGCATTTCGAGAAAGTAGGAAGAACAGAATTTGGAGGCAATGAGTATAGACAAGTATTTTGTTCAGTTTTGCTATAAAACACAGGAGGGAAATGAGGTGGTACCTAGAGGAGGAAGTGGAGTCAGGAAAATGTTTTTTAATATAGAAGAAGTAACAGAATGTTTACATGGTGATGGGAAAAATAAAACATACAGAAGAAAGTTGATATGAAGGAGACGGAGGTAGAGATACAGAAAGAAAAGGAGGGAGGCAGAGGGAGGGAAAGGGAGTCTGGGGAAGACGTGTTGCTGAAGTAATGCCTGTCAGTAGGCCAAAAGAGGATGGGGTTGTGTGCATATGTTGGGGAGGTGGACTTAGACAGGAGCATGGAGAGTTCATCTCCGGTTACAGAAGAAAAGGTACACATAGGTGGGCATACGGGGTGAGGGAGCTTGTGAAAGATCTGTTCTGTTTGTTTCTCTTTTCTCAGTGAAGTAGAAAACTCAGTTATTAACTGAGGACGAGGAGAGGAGGGGTGAGAGATCTGAGCAGAGGAGAAGTAGTGGTAGTCTTCTAGGACAGTGGGACGAGTGTATGGGCTTGGGAAACATATGATGCCAGGTAGCACAAATGGTTCACTTGAAACTTAGGAGGAAACATGCTGAAGAGCAAGTTCTTCAAGGCAAGTGGAGTCTCCAAGAGGGAAACAAATTATGGAAAGGCTAAAACACAGGGGTTTTTAAAGGCTTAAAATGAAACTGTTCTTACCTCATGTGGGTCATATTGTTTGAGGCTCCCACCCTCATTAAATTCAGTCAAGACATCTTTTATCTTCTTGGAGGAATCTGAAGAGACACAATTCACATGTGAAACACTGGTAAACAGCTAATGGAAGCTGGGCCAAATAAATTCTCCCTGTGTAACCATGTTTATGTTGGAGCTGCCCCTCAGTCCCAGAAAATCTGGAGAAATATCACCCTCTTCTACCCTTTGACCTCTCACTTCTTCTTTTCCGTCTAATTTCCCCCTTGCATCTAAATTATCTTTCTGAAACACAAATCTGATCAGATCATATCCCTACTCAAAACCACTCAAGGGCTTTCTGTTTCCCCAGGATAAAGCTTACCATTCATAACTTGGAAGATAAGCCCTTAACTTGGAATACAAGCCTTTGGTGATTTTATCTACCTATTCCTCATTTCCCTATTTACTCTATGTTTCAGACACATCAGGTTACATTTCCAGACATCCCTGACCATATTGTGCACTCTTTCATGGTGTTTCTTCTTTGTCTTGCAAATTTCACCCATTCTTCAATATCCAGCTCAAATGTCAACTCCTTTGTAAAGTCTTCCTTTACACCAGTCAGAGTTAAGCATTCCCTTCATTGGTTCCCACATGACTTGTACACAACTATGTAATAGTGCTTGTCATATAGTGTTATAATTTTTATTAACTTGCCTATCTTACTCATCTCCTGCTTCAGCTTTACCTTGAGAGCTGTTAAGTGGCTGGTGACTCTTTGTCTATCATACTGTCTGACGTGTAACTAGGGCTCAGAAAAACAATATGTAGATGAGTATATAAACATCTGAGTGAAAATTTCGAAACATTAAAAATTCATTAAGTATGTAGGATGGGTGGGCATTAAACCCCACGAGGCTCTGTCCTTGGTGCTGAAAAACTGCTGTACACTGCAGCAAGATAGTTTCTTCTACTTCTGGAATCTTGACAACTCTGTCCCCCCCCTTTTCTTTTCACCTGATTTTATTTTTTATCTTGATGGATACAACTGAGTTACTCATTTTGACACATAAAACATAACCTCAATTATGTCTCATAATTAGCATGGTTGGTTTTATGTTCCCATGGTATTTCTGACATATTTCTGACAGCCAGAAGATCTTCCTCTGAAAGTTGAGGCTTCCACCCCATGCCATGATTTTCCCTTAATGTTCCCTCTATGTTGCGTTTACATTGAAAAGGGATAAAGAAAGACTCAGGGAATCCATGAAGCATGGTGGTTTGGAAAATGCTGCTTTCCATAGGAAATCATTCAGAAGCAACTGGAGACAAGACTGGCTGCTTCTTTTTGGAATTTTATAAAGGAATTGGGAACCCAGAAAAGAGACTCAATAATTGTTATTAAAAACATATTATAAATTCATCTTGTGTAGCTATCAGCACTCTAGACATCAAAGCAAACCAGGGTTTCTATGACCTGGGCTCTCCCTCTCTCCCAATATCGTGGGTAATTAAGAGCTTTCCAAGCTCTGTTATTGTTGCTATTGAAACATCTGAGCCAAAGGATGATGTTATTAAAACCTCACACAGTGTTTTTTGTTGCCCAGGCTCTGTGTACAGAGGGTTAAGGTCTCTTAAGCCTAGGTAAAGTAGACATATTCATAGGCTGGGCTGTTCTCCATGGCTTTGCTGAGTTGGATTCAATCAAGCAGAAGTTCTAATCATTTCAGGATTGAGACATATTGAAATACAACAGGAAAATGCTTCTGTTGCCTAAAAATGGAAATTTCTTTCTGAAATTCAAAACAGATGTTGAAAATCTAATAGCTCAGTAAGAGCCAGGCAGCAGATGCTGTCAATTTGGGCTGCTTCCATTCAATTCAGAAAACACTATGGAGGGTAAGATGCGGCAAGATACTGTTAATGGACTAGTGGGAAAGATGATCTAAATAACTGTGGTACTAATAGCTGTCCCTCACTGGAGACCTTCACCTGCATAGTCTCATAAACTCTCCTCTACTAATCCATGCAAGTATTTTCTTCAGTTTACAGATGAAGAAGTTGAAATTCAGAAAAATTAATTCAACTTGCTTAAGAGCCAGAGTTGTAACTCAGGTCTAGTCTGGCTCAAAGTATATATGGTCTTTTCCCTTGAGAATTATTCACTATAGCTTCCTAAACATTTGTTAACATAAGGAAAGGTGTAATTAAGGGTGACACAATGATATGAAATTCCATGAAACACCAAGTGGGGAAGAAGGAAAATTAAGATGAAAGTGGGATGGGGTGGGAATTGAGGCTGCCCTATAAAGGCTTTATCGCTTGAGCTGAGGAGTAAGAATTGGATAAGGTTTATAAAGGCAGATATGAAGTGGAAAGGGTATTCTTGGAAGAGCCCAAGGGAGCAATAGTGCAGAGATGGGCACCACAGAACGTTTAGGGCAAGTTAGAACCAGAGAGTCGTTTGTGGCTGGATTTGTGGGGGGGTCTTGAATGTAGAGTTAAGAACATTGATTTGAAATGGTTAAAGATTTTTTTGAGTGGTGAAATCATATAACCAGCTCTCTGTTTTCTAAAGACCACTCTGGAAACAGGATAAAAGAGAAGTTAGAATGAGACCAGAGCTCAGTTAACATTACACATATATTCAAGTTATTCCACAAGCAGCTTAATTATTTAGGAAAACAAATCCTACATATTAGAATTTATTTTAATGGGAGTTTTTTAACTCAGCTAAAATGTCTAAATTAAAAAAAATAAAAATTTGAGAACATGGGTACCCCTGTTGTGACTTCTGGAAGAATAGTGTAGAGTTAGCATTTTGATTGAGAACCAATGGAGTAATTTCAATTGAATGTGTGATATTTTGATGTTCTCATCTCATTTTGGATATTACACCATTCATTGTAGCAGAATTCCTTTGATTCTAAAGTGCTGCTGCTCTATTTTCAAAATCCTGCTTTATATTTAAATATGTGATATATATACACACACATAAATTCATCATATGTTCACATAAAATAAACAGAGGTTTTAAAAAGAAAAAAATAGAAAAGACATTTATTTTAAGATATCTGATTAATAGCTTGAAATTAAATAAATAAAAAAAAAGCACAACAACAAGCCAAGAGATTTCTAACTAGCTTTCCATGAGGTGGATTACTCGTCACACATTTACTTCAATTTGCTTTGTGGGCTTTCGTAGGCTTATAGCATCAATACTCTTTAAAAAAGGGAATCAACCTAATTCTCAAATTTGGGACACATTACTTTCTCCTTGGATGTCCTCATACACTTTATAACAGTTTTCTTCTTAATAGATTTCTATGTTGGGTTTCTTTTTCCATGAGGAGTAAGTAGGTATTATGCATGACTAATCTACTTTAGTGACAGCTGCTTTATTCTGTTTCATCTTAAGACAGAAAAGAACAATGAGGAAATAGCATTCCTTGGTCTTATTTTAGGTGTCATCTGTGGGTTCAATAGCATAACTTCACAGAAAATTCCTTTGTCAAAGCCTTTACCATAATACCAGCACTAGATTCAGAGGACACCATGTTCCATTTCTGACTGTACAAAATAGGGCCATTTCTGCAGCTCTTTGTAACAATTACCATTTTGTGGAGTGCTTGTGACATGCTAGATGCTGTCCTAGTCACCTTACATATTTTATTTAAATCCCCACAACTACCCTCTAATGTAATAATTACCCTTATTGTAGAGAAGAAATTGAGGCTTATGGAATTTAAGTGATTCTTTCAAGGAGACTCAGCTCGTAAGTCACACTTTTTAAATATTTCTAAATAATGGGCCGTGGTTATGAGATTCACTGGATACTCGAACACTGGCAAGTTAGAAGCCAGGACTCTTCCTCTATGAAAGTGGCTCTCAAGGCTGCCTGCATGTTGAAATCACCTGGAGAGCCCTATACACACTATAACCCAAGTCTTACCCCAGGTGAATTAAGTCAGCATCTCTTGAGGAACCCAGGACACAGTAAAATTTAAAAGCTTCCTGAAATTCAGATGTACAGTCAAGGTTGAGGACTGCCATTCTAGGACATGATTTTATTGTTGTAAATGAGGACTGTCTTAAAAATCCCCTGAACTTGAACACTTATTGCCAAGGGAATAAAAAGCTTATAACTGCTAAATTTAATATTGCTGTGCTTGGCAGACATTATCTGTTGTTTAAGTGGGCAACACCAAAGAACTCTGCCCAACAGGTCAACTTGTTCAGCTGCTTGGCAAGGTAGAAGTATGTTTTGCATTAACCCAGACTGTCAGGACTATCTAAATGCAGTTCTATACTAAATCGGGCGTTCAGAAAGTTTTTCTCTTTGATCAAGGTTACCAGTGCCCTAAGAAGTTTTCAGTCCAAAATTGTCTTGTATACTTTATGTGCCAAGAACTCTGGGACCTAAACCAAGCACTGTTCCTAGTGTTTGAGCAAATTCAAAGCCTTTTAAAGGGAAACATTTGGCCCCACACACAGACACCTTTGTTGCCTTGTTGGTGTGGGACAGGGATGCGTTCCATCTGAACAAGCAGACAAATCAGAGACTTCAGTGTTTACAGCAGAATATTAGTTGTGCTGCCAGGACTAGACCCCAAAGTTTATAGTCTGTTGTCTAGTTAAGAACACAGAGTATTTGAGCATTAGATCATTAAACTGTTAAACTTTGAAAAAACTATAAATCAACATTTTCAAAAGTGAATCTGAAAATCCATATATGAGAGTGGAATTCTAAGGTACGTGATAACTCTCCATTCCTCAAAGTTCTCCATGAGCTTCTCAAACTGTAATGTGCGTATGAGTCACATTGGGATCTGGTGAAAATGCAGATTCTGTAGGACTGGACCAGAGCCTGAGATTCTACATTCTGAATAAGATCCTAAGTGACACCCATTTTGCAGGTTCATGGACCTCACTTGATATGCTCTAAGCAATGTGCCTGTGGATCTGGAGCTGACTGCTGAGGCTTGCCCGTCGCAACCCAGAAAAGACCACGATGCCGAGGACAAAGGAACATATTCCATGGAGTAGAAAGACCCATAAGTGGTGGGCAGGGGGAGTCACTGAGACGAGTGGAAGGGAAAGTTGGCACATGAGCAAAAAAATAAAATCTAGATTTTCCTTCTTCCAGTGAAGGCTGGGATGTATGAATACATTTTCTAATTACTCTAGGAAGTTATACAGTGAGATGCACAACAACAAGAGCAGAGTTTTGTAAGGGTCCTGAAAAATGTCAAAACAGAAGGGCCAGGGCCAGGAGCACTGGATCAAAAGGCCCACCTCTTCAGCCAGCTGGAGGCAGGCCTCAGAGCAGCACGTGGGAAGCACAGGGGAGAAGCCCAGCTTCATAAGCACGGATATACTTGCTACGCACATGTTCTCCCACCTAAACGTTGTTTCTTGTTCACTGTTCATCCCCAACATGCAACCCATTGCCTGGCAAAAAAAATAGATATTCAGGAAAGATCTATTGAATAAATGAAGGCTAGCAAAGGAATTGAGCTGGTCACACTTGTCCCACGTGTCTTATATTCCCAGGGGCATAGAAAGAAAAGGTAGACTAGTGGTTCTCAACCTTGGCTGCTTATTGAAATCACCTGGGGGGCTTTAAAAAATACTGATGCCCAGGCCCCATGTCTACAAACTGTGATTAAATGATCTGGAAGGTGTGGGCAGAACACTGGAAGTATTCAAAGCCTTCCATGTGACTTGAACATGAGCCAAGGCTGAGGACCACTGACCTGTGGAAGTGATGGCTCTGCCACAGATGTCACATATGACATAATAAGAAAAGACTTTATGTGGAGGCAGAGGGAATTGGGGTCAATTACAAGAAAATGCTTTTTAAGACAACTTTTTTGTCATCATAAATGATCTGAATGACTGGTATGGCTTATTTGTGTAAGTAAAATTTGTATTGCTAGAACATTTTATCATCTTTTCTCCAAATAATTTGGCCTCATCGGTCATATTTCAAGTGAAGGTAGAGGAGTGGATCAGACAACTTGGGCCATCTTGCAACTGAAAGTGTGGTCCCTGGACCAGCAGCATCAGCATCGCCTGGAAGCTTGCTAGAAAAGCAGAATCTCAGCAGTACCCCAGACCTACTGATTCACAATCTGCATTTCAACAGCTCTCCAGGAGATTCGTGTGTACATTAAGCGTTGAGAGCTATTGTTCCATAGAAATTCCTCCCTGTCCATAGATTCTGTGACTCCTGGTGGGCAGAGTACTCCTCATCATTAAAGGAAAAAAAGGTCTGTCATGCGGAAACACATGTTGGTGAGAAATAGTTATGGCTATATCCTTCCAAGATAGAAGCAATGAGATATGACTCTTCATGGGCCCGGGACTTCATGAGCATTTGATCAAGCCTCACTCTACTGGCCAGCATAAATAGCGAGGTTTTAGTGACATTTACTTAGAGCCTTCTATTGTTCTACAAATCAGCCCTAAATATGTTCTCTGACTCTAACAGTTTTGTATTTTGAACTGTACCTACATCTTAAAGTCAGAAACTTTGCCATAATCTGATTGGAATGAAATATATTTCCTAATAGCATAATTTATGGATTGATTCTCTTTAATTACATCTTAACATTTTGCTTTAATGTAATTTAATTGACACATACATATCTGCATGCACACACACACGCACACATACACATACACATACACACACTAATGTATGTTTGAAGATTGAGCTCCAGTGGGTACTTTTCGTTTAATTTGTTGTTGCTGAATTGAAGCAAACGAATTTGTACTAGAATTGAGAGATTTTTGGTTCTAATTTTTATTTTACCATCGATCTTCTGTATGACCTTGGGCAAGTCACTGAGCTCTTCTGGACTTAGTAGTCTCATTTTAAAAATGTGCAATGCTTGGCATTGATGACGGTTAAGATTTTTCCCAACTTTAAAAATTCTGGCCGAGTGCGTGGCTTACGCCTGAAGTCCCAGCACTTTGGGAGGTCAAGGCGGGTGGATCACCTGAGGTCAGGAGGTCGAGACCAGCCTGGCCAACATGGTGAAACCTCGTCTCTACTAAAAATACAAAAATTAGCTTGGCGTGGTGTTGGGTGCCTATAATCCCAGCTACTTGGGAGTCTGAGGCAGGAGAAATGCTTGAACCTGGGAGGCAGAGGTTGCGGTGAGCCGAGATCACGCCACTGCACTCTAGGCTTGGTGACAGAGTGAGACTCTGGCTCAAAAAAAAAAAAAAAAAAAGTTCTACGCAGTCCAAGTAGCTGCTGGCTAATGTAGGAAATGTTTGGTTTAATTTCTTAGAGAATTAAAAATTTAATGGATGCTTCATCAGTTGTTTTTCCTTTTTTCTCTTTCTGAATAAATGAATAGTTTCTGTCCTTGATGCATCATGGAACTTTTAAGGAATTAACAAAACATTGAAAAAAAAAAATGCCCACCCCCTACTGGCCACCTAGCAATTCTTGTTAGGAAGAGGGTCAGTAGGGGGTATCCCCACATGCACACATCCTCTGTGGTAGAAATCTATTTAAATATAAAAACCAAGTATTGGAAGAGCTAATGAAGGTCGTTTAATCAACCAGATGACTAAAGCTCTTATCTCCCCTATAGTGTCTCAACTAACTCCCTGTCCAGACAGTTCCAGGGAAAGGAAACCCAATCACTTTTAAGTCAATTCGATTCCAGTTTGGTCAGGTTTGACCACTAGTAATTAATGTATTCCACACTTTAAAGACTTCCTATAACTTCCTCCCATTAGTCCTAGGGCTACCTCTTGAAGCCATTCAAAATTAACTTCACACCTCTTCCCACAACAGAACTGAGCTATTTAGTACAACGAGCTCTTCTTCACCTTTCCCTTCCCTTCTCCAACAAATATGCACAGTATCTTCATTTCTCCATAATGTGGCTGTGAGGCCTCTCACCAACTCTCAAACAAGTTCCAGGTTGTCCATGTCCATTGTAAACCACAGCGACCATAAAAATATTCAGTCCTCTAGAGAGGTCTGATGGTCTATCAGGGTAGGCTAGAATGTGGATATCAGTTTGCCTTACTAGGCACTATGAGTCTATGAATACAGCCTAAGATTGCAATGACTGGTTTGGTTAGATGAAATAGTACAAATGTAGTAAAAAAAAAAAAATCTCTGCAACCGCTAAAAGCTATGCTTCTGAAGAGTACAGAATGATATGGGAATGACTCATGATTGATCTTGTGTGCTAGCCAGTTTCCAAAGATGGCTGCCATGAATTCTTTCCGTCCCTATGTGAGTCCCTCCTCCCTGAGATGTGGAGTCTATTCCTCTATTTCACTGAATGTGAGCCAGGCCTGTGACTGCACTGACCAATGGAATGTGGAGGGAGTTCCGTTCTAGGATCTCTGATCCCAGGTGCTAAAAAGATCCAACAGCAGCTTCTTTTGTGCTCTTGGAGCCCTGAGTTGCCATGTTAGATTTCCAGGTTACCCTGCTGAAAAGAAAGGCCATATGGAGAGGCCCTGGAAGACAAGAAAGTGCTGGAGAAGGAGGTTCCATGAAGGAACACTGAGGTCCCACCATGTGAGTGAACGAGCCATACTGGATGGCCTAAGTCCTCACTTGTTTGAGATCTCCCACCTGAAGGTCCAAATACAGTGGAGCAGAGATGAGTCATGCCCACCATGTCTGCCCAGGTTCCTGACCCACAGAATCATGGGAAACCAAAATGGTGATTGTTTCAGCACACAAGTTTTGAAGTTGTTTTGATGCTGCAATAGGTAACTGAAACATATTGTTAAAGGGAAGAAAACAGCATACAAAATAGTACAGCATGCATATTCTCAAGTTTGTTTTACATATGTATATTGTATATGTGTGTGTATGTATGTATATGTGCATGTATATTTTAATACCTATGTTTATACTTACATTTATACATAAACATGCTAGTGCTGGTTATCACTGGAAAATAGAATCATGGGTGGCTTTAAATTTCATTGTTTTATAACATAAATTTCTTAATATCACATTAGCTCTTTTGGTAAGTACTTTACATCGTAGACTGACAACAAACTTACAGTCAGCTATAAGTGTGTGTGTCTATGTGTCTGTATATGTATGTATGTATACATACAAAGTAAATATACATGCTTCCAAGAGCAGTTTTAAGATGCCCCACCCCGACCCTATAGAAGGTCACCAGAGAAGGTGCCAACCTTACACTATATAAATGGAAAATACCAAGAGCCTCTCCTACCTGGTAACCCCACTGGAGAAAGTTCTCAATTCTCAGGCTGTAAGCTTCATTATTTTGTTATTGTAAAGCTCCTGTTTATGTGGTTATGGAAGAGTGGTTGCTATGGCAATGCAATCCGACTGAACACCAGAATGTGTCTAAAATTGGTGGGAATGACTTTTTCAGGGTTTTCTCTGAGGATTAATCATTTTGTAAGAATTGTATCTTTTTTTTTTTTTCCTCTCCTGTTTGAACAACAGTAGCAGAGTGCCTCATCTAGTCCCCCGACATGGACAACACGAGCAAGTGTCAGAGAAGGACAAAGGTAAATGTTTAAAGAAAAGGCCCAACCCCAAAAGAGCCCTCTCCTACTGAATACTCCGGTTCCTTTTCATCCCTCTGCCTGCTCAGCAGCTTTGCTGCATCTGGAGCACCTTCCATGCTGCACTCTTTTCCACCTACTTGCCTTTCTGGTTCTTCTCTCTGTGTCTTCTGCTGACCCCTGAGAGAGACATACTGTAAGCCTCGTTCTCTAGCCTCTTCTTTTCTTTCCTGATGTTCCTGCTGTATGAGTGCCTTCATTCATTTTCTTTCTCTCCTTGCCTTCTCCACATGTAATTCCCAAGTCACAACTATGGACTGACCCCTCATTTCCACTCAAATCCCATCACACACCCTCCTGGGGCCTGCAGGACATATTGCTTAGAAAGCAGGATTCCCCAGGATGAGGTCCTACTTTCCTTTCTAGTTCTTCCCCCAACACTACTGATACCACCACCAACACATGCTCTGGGATCCCAGCCTGGGAGCTCCTTGCAGTTCTTGGAAGCTCCTATGATGTCCTCCTCCCTGCCCTGCCCTGCCCAAGCCACGTCCTCTGCCCAGAACGCCCTTCTCCCTCCCTCCCCCACAGTTCCTGGAGTCTGGAAACAATGCGTGCATCAGGAAGCCTCCCACTAGGCTGAGCTGGGCCTTCTCCTCCCATGCTGCCCACTTCTGGGCCTTCTCCTCCCATGCTGCCCACTTCTGAGCACCGGCTATACTGCAACACCCTTGCTTGAGTCCTGTTTGTCTTCCTCTGTGAGGCAGTGATCTCTTTGAGGGCAGGAACTGTGTCTCATTTATTGCTGGATCCCTGGAGCCTGGCACATAGGAAGGCATAGTGGATGTGTTATCACCATCTCAAAATCAATGTTCCCAAACATTCCCCATCAGCCTTGCATCCTGATGTCATTTTCTACAGATTCAGTCTGCCAGGTATGTTTGATGACTTTCTTTTGTTCTATATGTGTTGATGGTATTTCCACCACAGTTTCCCACGAATTAGCGTTTGTTCATGGCCACTCTCACCATCTTAGCCTAGCTCTTTGGCTCAGACTAGGTTTCCTCCAAAGGATCCTGCCCAATTCCCAGGCCTGGAAACTGCCTGATCCAAGCCACCCTGCATACAGTCTCCAGATTCCTGGCTCTAAATTTTGCCCACACTTTGACATGCAAGGCCCAAGGCCTCCTGCTATTCCCATGCCTCCTTATGTCCTCCTCATTCTCTGCGCCTTCTCACCATCCAGCCCAGAAGCTCTCCTTAACCATCCCTGCACACCACAGGAATGCATAGTGGGTGTGTTACCGCCATCTCAAAATCAACATTCCTAAACATGCCTTTTGCTTCCATCGTTCCCCTTCCATCTACTGCTCACATTTTAAACCTCTTTCCTCCATGGAGTTTATCCAGCTAAATCCTCTATTATCGGTTCAACTGTGCCCCAAACCTCATATTTATGTGTTAAAGTTCTATCCCTCAATAACTCAGGATGTAACCTTATTTGGGTGGTTGCAGATGTAATTAGTTAAGATAAAGTCATGACTGAAGAGGGGGGTCCAGGCCAATAAGGTTGTGTGCCTAGGAAAGGGGGATCTTTGGACACAGAGATATGCACACAGGGGGAATGTCATTTGAGGGCATTCAGGGAGAATACGGCCATCCACAAGCCAAAAACACAGCCCTGGGATGGATCCCTTCTCCACAACTCTCAGAAGGAACCAGCACCACTGACTCCTTGATTGTGGACTTCTAGCTCCCAGAACTTTGAGACTATAAGGCTTTGAAACAATAAACCCAGGCCGGGCGCGGTGGCTCACGCCTGTAATCCCAGCACTTTAGGAGGCCGAGGTGGGCGGGTCACGAGGTCAGGAGATCGAGACCATCCTGGCTATGGCTAACACGGTGAAACCCCGTCTCTACTAAAAATACAAAACAAAAAATGAGCCAGGCGAGATGGCGGGCGCCTGTAGTCCAGCTACTCGGGAGGCTGAAGCAGGAGAATGGCGTGAACCCAGGAGGCGGAGCTTGCAGTAAGCCAAGATCGTGCCATTGCACTCTAGCCTGGGTGACAGAGCGAGACTCCGTCTCAAAAAAAAAAAAAAAAAAAAAAAAAAAGAAACAATAAACCCATGCTGGATTGAACCAAATAGCAAAGTATAATACAACCCCTATACCAGTTTCCCTTGTTTTTTGATTCCCTTCTCGTTTCCATGCTTAGTTTAGCCAGCTCTACCAGAGCTGTTTGCCTGCAGCCTTAAAGCTGTTCTCTGTGTCATGAGCACATTTCTGATTCCCTAAAAAGATTCTGATTCCTCAAGGGTAGGCCTCCCCTTTGTGCTGCTTCTTTTTCTTCCTTCCTGGAAAGGCCTTCCCTTCCCAGAACAAAGTCAAGAAAGAAACACACATCAGCATTCAGCATCTTACTGCAAGAAGGCCTTGGTTCCAAATGCAGGAATATATTGCAGTAAACAATTGAGTAACGTAGGCATGCAGCATGCAGCCCTTCAAAATTATGCTCTAAAGAGGCTTTAATGATGTGAGAAAATACATACGGTACATTAGGTGGGAAATGCAGGCTTAACGAAGGGTGTATACAGTGTGAGCTCAACGGTGCAAGGCAATATGCACAGCAGGGAAGTGCCCTAAGATGTTTGTAGTGTTGTCAGTGATTTTTAACTTACTCTATTTTTTTCTGTGTATATTCCAGATTTCTATGGTGAGCACGTAGCATTTACTGAGCCTAAAGATAATTGTGTTTTTATGTTACATACACTAATTCTGTGTTTATAAGAAAATATAAGCCATCAGGCCTGACATCGTTCTTTGTGGCTTTGCAATGATAATATTACTGGGCTTTCCAGAAATGATGTCTCCAGCCAAGAAGAAATCCTGTCCCAGGTCTGTCCATGCATTTACTCACATTCTGAATATTTCTGCAGCTGGTCAAATTCTTCTGGAGTGAGGGAGACCCACCGTTCTTCACCCATTTTTAAACTTGGCGTGAGTGGCTAAAGGGCAGGGATGGAGTTTTGTTCGCTAGGCTGAAGTGGAGGCCCAGCCAAGGGCTTGGCTCATTGCAGATTTGCGATGTAAGTCTTTCAGGAGACTTCTGGGAGCACTCAAGTGTATACAGCAGCAGCAGGCACCTCTCAGAAGATGAGACAAGATCTCTGCTATTCCTTAGGCAACATCCTCCTGTCTGTATTCAAGGTAAATTCAGAAATCCTGGCTCTTCCTAGGTAGAAGCAGAAATGAGAGTAAATGAGAGTATTTAAAAAAAAAGGCCCGAATTTTCTTTGCTGAAAGATCTACAGGGAACAATGGTTCAATGGTTCTCAAGGATGGTTCTCCCCTTAGAGAGGTCTGAAGAGGGGATAATGACAGTTGTCTGGCTGGGGGTGAGTGTTGAGGGGCAAGCTGTGGCCTGTATGAATAAGTGGGCCATACTACTCAGCTCTGGGAAATGTTGAATGTGTCACATGAGAGGTGGTATTAGGGCTGCCTAAGGGCATCCTCAGGGCATAAAAATGCCTTAGGCTCTTGGGTGCCTCATGAGTAATTACAGGAACAGGAGCCTATGCAGCCATTCTCTCCTCCACTGATTTCCAAATTCCACCATGATAGCTCTGGTGAGCCATTTTGGAATACCCCCAAGACTGGCTAACATCTAGTGACTGAAGCAATTCTCTGTCCTCTTAGGGTCATAAAAAAGGGAGTTAGAGGGATGGGCTGTTGGCCTCAATGAGGCAGGGAAATGGGGATGGATTCAAAAAAACACTGAGTATCATTTCCTTTGAGCCTCTCGTACTGTGGGTCATTAAATCAGTTTTGTGGTTGTGAAATTGATATAATGAGTCACAACAAGCATGCAAACACATGAAACGGAATAGGATAGAATGAGATGGAGTTGAAAATACTACAGTGCATCTACCATAGTAAGGGGACATATTATGTCATAGACTTTTCCTTCAGCTATACACCCATGGTTATACTGATCATATTGTGAAGTATCTTTCTTATTCTCAGTTGAGGTTACAAACATGGTTGGGAAGCCACCAACCTAAAAAGGTGAGAAATAAAGACCAATTGAAACACAGGCTCTAATGCTGCCAAAGAACAAGCCCAGTTTTAATAAAACAGGATCCATCCTGTGGCCAACCGCAAGGCAAGTCTGGGGTGCCTGGAGCATATGAGCAGTGCTGGATGAGATGACCAAGTTGGGAGGCATATATGGACCATTCTCTGGGGAAATGTGTAGACCGGTTGTTTTGGACCTGGAGAGTGAACTAGAACTGAGGGAAGATGCTGGAGAGAGAGAGAGAGATTCTAGCTTTATAAAGAAGACCTTCCATTAACCAGAATGCATGGCAAGGAAATGAGATACCCACATTCCTGGGGACATTAAGTTCTAGTTTCTCTCCTTGAAAGTCCAACTCTTTCCTTAATCCAGCCAGCTCGACTCTGCTCCTTGGCGCTTGCTGCTGTCAAGGTCATCAGTGACCTAGTTGCCAAATCCAACAGGCACCTTTCAGTCCTTCCTCACCTCGTTTCTCTCTCTGCAGTCTTTGCCATGGCAGAAAACTTCCACCTTGAAACTCTCTTATCTTTCTGGGTGTTTCTTCTCAGTCTCCTTCAGCCTCTTCTTTTGCCATCTTTAAATATTGAAATGTTTCCACAGCAAAGACATAGAATCAGCCTAAAGGTCTATCAGTGGAAGACTAGATAAAGGAAATGTACATACACACCATGGAATACTACACAGCCATGAAAAAGAACGAGATCCTGTTCCTTGCAGCAGCATGGATGGAGCTGGAGGACACTATCCTAAGTGAACGAATGCAGGAACAGAAATCCAGATACAGTACATCCTTACTTATAAGTGGGAGCTGAACATTGAGAACACAGGGATACAAAGAAAGGAACAATAGGTCCTGGGGCCTACTTGAAGGTGGAGGATGGGAGGAGGGAAAGAACTGAAAAACTACCTACTGGATACTATGCTTATTACCTGAGTGACAAAATAATCTGTTCACCAAACCCCCGTGACATGCGATTTACCTATATAACAAACCTGCACACATACCCATGAACCTAAAATAAAAGTTAAAGAAAAAATTGGTTCTTCCAAAGTCCGGTCCTCAGCCCTCTTCTCACTCTACATCCTTTCCCTGATAGATCTCATCCACCTCCAAGCTTTAATGACCCCCCGCATGCTGCGGCAGCCTTGAGCTCCCTCCTTGGTCTGAATCTGAATATTCAGATATTCAGATGCCTTAATCCAGATCTGAATATCCAACCATCTACTGTGACTCACTTCTGTGTCCCAAACCACCCCGATCTGCACCTTCCAGTGTCCCCAGCCACTCGGGTTATGCCCAAGAGAAACCAGTGCCCAGGTCAGAGGCAGAAGGCTCAGCTAAGCTCCTCCCCTTTTCTCTCCTGCCAAACCCAGGCACTAACCCCAGAGTTTGACTGTCTACTGTGTGCTCCCTTTTGTCTATCACACCATCTCTGGCATTAACTCAGACCTTCCTTATCTCTTGCCTGGCCTTTGACAACAGCCACCTGCTGCTCTCCCTGCCTTGCGCTTTGTTCTCCCCTTGCTCTGCTCTCTAAATTGCCAACCAGATCACATCTCTTTCGGTAATAAAATTCTTCAGTAGTTTCTACTGCCTGTAGAATAAGATGTAATCTTCTTTTCATGAAACACAAAGCTCTTTATGATCTGGCTTCTGATGATCAATTTAGTATGAAAGTGAGGAGTATCCTTTAGAAACCTTTGCCATCATGCCAGGGAATCTAGCATTGCCACCACTGTCACTGCTGCTGCTGCTGCTATCAATGAATGGACATGTACTTTACACTGTGCTATATGCTTTATATACATTGTCTAATTTAGTCCTCTTAATAACATGTAAATTCAATATTGCTGTCTCTGTTTTGCAGATGAGAAAAAAAATGAGGCTAGGTGTTTAGTAAACATGGTGAGGAGAAAGAAGGAGCCACCAGTGCTTCTGTTTGAGAATGCCTCCTACTGTGGCATTATGCCTGTAATCCCAGCACTTTGGGAGGCTGAGGTGGGCGGATCAAGAGGTCAGGAGATGGAGACCATCCTGGTCAACATGGTGAAACCCTGTCTCTACTAAAAATACAAAAATTAGCTGGGTGTGGTCAGGCGCGGTGGCTCATGCCTGTAATCCCAGCACTTTGGGAGGCCGAGGTGGGCAGATCACAAGGTCAGGAGATCGAGACCATCCTGGCTAACACAGTGAAACCCCATCTCTACTAAAATACAAAAAAAAAAAAAAAAAAAAAAAAAAGCCAGGCGTGGTGGCAGGCGCCTGTAGTCCCAGCTGCTGGGGAGGCTGAGGCCGAGGAATGGCGTGAACCCGGGAGGCAGAGCTTGCAGTGAACCGAGATCGTGCTACTGCATTCCAGCCTGGGCGACAGAGCGAGACTCCGTCTCAAAATAAACAAATAAATAAAAGAAAAAAAAGGAAAAGGAAAAAAAGAAATGATTAAACCATTCACACTTAATGTGGTATGTTTGACTTGGCTTCTGTCATCCTGGCCAACATAGTGAAATCCCATTTCTACTAAAAATACAAAAATTAGCTGGGCATGGTGGCACATGCCTGTAATCCCAGCTACTCAGAAGGCTGAGGGAGGAGAATCACTTGAACCAGAGAGTCGGAAGTTGCAGTGAGCCAAGATTGCACCACTGCACTCCAGTCTGGCAACAGAGTGAAAGTCTGTCAAAAAAAAAAAAAAAAAAAAAATGCCTCCATGGACTGGACATTCTGCACACCTTCAGAAGCACAGAGGGGGATCTAAGAGGACGCAGAGGCACACTGCATGACAGAACACACTGAACTAAAACCAGAAGGCACAGAATTTGAATCTGGGCTCTGCCCTCTTCTGAGCTATTACACCCTAGACATATTTTTCATCTCTTGAACTTTGGTTTCTTCATCTAAAACATGAAGATATTAATTAAAAGGCTTACTGGGTTGGTGTTAGGATGAAGTGGGTTAATATATGCAAAAACCATAAAAACAAGATCCCCACCTGGTACAATGCCTGCACATAGTAAATACTCAATAAATCATTGTTATTATCATCCAATTACAAATACAACATGTAGCAATATGGCTTAAACGATCAGCTGAATAAAAGAAACAAACAAAATAACCCCATTAAAAAGTGGGCAAAGGGCACAAACAGACTCTTCTCAAAAGAAGACAATACAAGTGGCCAACAAACATGAACAAATGCTCAACGTTGCTAATCATCAGAGAAGTGCAAATCAAAACCATGACTATTATTAAAAAGACAAGCAATAACAGATGCTGGTGAGGCTTTGGAGGAAAGGGAATGCCTACACATTGCTGCTGGGAATGTAAATTAGTTCAGTCACTGTGGAAAGCAGGTTGATTTCTCAGATAACTTGAAACAGACCTCCCATGCAATGCAGCAATCCCATTAGTGGGTATACATCCAAACAAAAATAAGTAGTTCCACAAAAAAGACACATGCACTCATGTGTTCATCATAGCACTATTCACAGTAGCAAAGACACGGAATCAACCTGGGTGCTCATCAGTGATGGACTGGATAAAGAAAATGTAGTACACATATACTATACAATACTACACAGCCGTAAAAAAAGAATGCAATCGTGTCTTTTGCAGCAACATGGATGCAGCTTGAGGCCATTATCCCACACGAATTAACACAGGAATAGAAAATACCAAATACCAAATAGAAAATACCAGATATTGATTTTCTAATTCCATCATCAAATAGAAAATAAGTGAAAACCAAATACCACATGTTCTTACTTATAAGTGGGAACTAAACATTGGGTACATATGGACATAAATATGGAAATAATAGACACTGGGGATTACTAGAGGGGCGAGCGGGAAAGGAGCAAAGGTTGAAAAACTGAAAAATTGGATACTATGCTCACTGCCTAGGTGATTAGATCATTCATACCCCAAACATCAACATCATGCAATGTACTCAGGTAACAAACCTGCCCCTGCACCCGCTGAATAATAGTTGAAATTTTAAAAAATCAGCTGACAGTAGTCGAGTAGAAAGTTTCTAGTGTTGTGTCACAGTTTTCAGAACTTGATCTGATACTGCTCCAGGTTGTTGTAATTTTGTAATTACTCATCAAACTCTTATCCACTAGTTTTAGCATCCACTAATGATTCTTGCCTGGATTAATTATTACAATGATATTGATTTTCTAATTCCATCATTCCCTCTGTATTTGTTAGTTAGGAGTTTATTGTAAGTAAGAGCTTTCCCTTCTTGTTATTTATATCAATTTATATGTATACTATAAAGATAAATTATAAATATATAAAGAATATATATGTGTGTATAAAAACAGCATTTATATATGATACATATTTATTTTCATGGATTCTTATTTTATTCTGTGGATTACAAATCTGTTGCTACCTCAAATTGTTCCAGATTTGATCAGCGGAAACTCAGTCAAGGTGGTGATTTGTTCTTTAGATATATCTCAATCATTTTTTGAGCACATCCTTATTTTCTAGCTCTACAAAATGTTTCAGCCTCATCTTGAACTTCCTCAACTCAAGTGCTAAAATGAGTCATTTCTCTAAGGAGTTCCTTTAGTGAAGAATGACATTTGAAGCCAAGGCTTGGATACCAGGTATGCTCATTGCTGCTGAGGTGTCATTGCTTCTAGGCCCTATCAAGGACAGAGCTAGAAAATAGATGCGTGTACTGGACATGGTGGCTCACGCCTGTGGTCCCAGCACTTTTGGAGGCCGAGGCAGAAGGATCACTTGAGCCCAGGAGTTTGAGACCAGCCTGGCCTACATGGTGAAACTCTGTCTCTATTAAAAATACAAAAATTAGCTGGGTGTGGTGGTGCATGCCTGTAGTCCCAGCTACTCAGGAGGCAGGAGAATCGCTCAAACCTGGGAGGCGGGGGTTGGATGTGGCAGTGAGCCGAGATCGTGCCACTGTACTACAGCGTGGGTGACAGAGTGAGACACTGTCTTAAAAAAATATATATATATGTACACAGATATATACACACATGCACCCCTCATCTCTCTCTCTCTCTCTCTCTCTGTTAAATACCTTGAGTTCATACTTACACCTCCACCTTCAGTCCAACATTACAAAGTCAATTGTACCCTTCCCTTCCTTCCATATTTTTTAACTTTATTCTCTAACAAGCTTTGTTTCCATCATCTACAACATACTTATTTGCTTAATACACAGAAAGTAGTTCCAAAATTGCTAGTCCACACCTCTGTGAAAAACAAAATAGACTTCAAGATTTGTTTACAGTACTATTGTTTTCAGGCAACAGCATACCCTCAAAATACTACTCTCAAAAGTTATGTAGGTTAGTTCTTTCTCACTCCCATCAGTTTCTGTTTGTATTTCATTTTAGGGTGTTTTCTTCATATCCACTGATTCTTTTTCAGTATGGTTCCAAAGTCAAAACTGCATAGAAAGATATATTCAGCCAGGCATTGGTGGCTCACCCCTGTAATCCCAGCACTTTGGGAGGCTGAGCCAGGCAGATTGCTTGAGCCCAGGAGTTCTAGACCAGCTTGAGCAATATGGCAAAACCCCATCTGTACAAAAAATACAAACAAACAAAAAATTTCGCCAGGCATGGTGGTGCACAGCTGTGATCCCAGATACCCAGGAGGCTGAGGTGGGAGGATCACCTGAGCCTGAGGGATCAAGGTTGTGGTGAACTATAATTGCACCACTGCACTCCAGCCTGAGCAGCAGAATGGGATCCTTTCTTAAAACAAAACAAAACGAAAACAAAACACATACTGAAAGAAGCATCCCTCATTCCTCTTACTCTGTTTCCAGCTCCTCTTTTCTATTTGATTCCCCCTCAACCTTATAGTATCTAGTTTATACTTCCTGTGTTTATTTTTGCACATGTGAGAAGATATATGAATATCTTATTTCCCCTTTTCCTCCTTCTCCTCCTCCTCCTCCTTCTTCTTCTTCTTCTTCTTCTTTTTTTTTTTTTTTTTTTTTTTTTTTTTTTTTTTTTTTTTAGACATGGTTTCCCTCTGTCTCACGTTGGAGAGCAGTAGTGGAATCACAGCTCACAGCAGCCTTGAACTCCTGGGTCAAGCAATTCTCCCACTTCAGCAGTCCCCTCCAGGCCCTCCCAGTAGAGTAGCTGTGATGTGTGCCACTACGATTTGCTAATTTTTTTTTTTTTTAACTCTTTGTAGTGACAGCATCTCACTATGTTACCCAGGCTGGTCTTGAATTCCTGGGTTCAAGTGATCCACCTGCCTCGGCCTCCTAAAGTGCTGAGATTATATGCGAACCTTTGTGCCTGGCTTCCCTTTCTTTCTAATACAAAAGGTAGCACATTATAGATCATTATCTGCACATTGTTTTTTTCACTAATCAATACACCCTATGAATCACACCATACCTGTTCATAGAGATCTTTCTCTTTTAGAATTAAATTGGATTCTGACACTTACCTCCTTAATATCCTTCAGAGGCCTCCTTTGGCCTCTAGGCAAAAAAGGACTGTCTCCTTAGCTAGTTCCACAAGGTCCTTTACCTATGGTAATAACTCACCTCCCCATTCTCATCCCCATTACCTCCTCCCCCACACACTCCACTTTCCAGCCAAATCTATCTTCTGTCCACTGTTAGCACTAGCAAAGTGCCTGGATGTGGGAGGACCCCATAAGCCTTATGGACTGACAAATACACCATGCCTTTGATCTACTTGAAATGCCCTTTACTCCTCCCTTCCTATAACAAATCTCTACTCATCTCTTTGGATCCAGGTTAAAAGGTCACTTCTTTTCTACAGCTTTTTGAAACTCTTTGAGCAAATTTGCCTGTTCTCCCAGCTGTGTTCCACAGAATTCTACATGTTCCTCTATTGTGGTAGTTGACGATTCCCTGTGGGAGACAGACACCCAAACAGCTATTAATAATTAACACACAAGCTGGCAAGAGAAGTGGTGCAGATATGCCCAGAGATTTATGGAGTCCTCTAATGTGTCTGAAGCAGGCACAAGGAATCGGGAAAAGCTTCCTGAAGGAGCTGATGCTCCTGCTGAGGAGGGGTGATGAGGTAATGTGGTATACATTGCTATCACTCAACAAATATTCATATAATCATTATCATGATTGTTCCATTGTAGCTCATTGCTTGACTTCACAGTGGAAAGAGCTACACCATTCTTCTTCTTCTTCTTTTGTTTTTCTTGAGATGGAGTCTTGCTCTGCCACCCAGACTGGTGTGTTGTGGCATGATCTCAGCTCACTGCAACCTCCACCTCCTGGGTTCAAGCGATTCTCCTGTCTCAGCCTCCCGAGTAGCTGGGATTACAGGAGCCTGCCACCATGCCCAGCTAATTTTTGTATTTTTTGTAGAGACGAGGTTTCACCATGTTGGCCAGGCTGGTCTCGAACTCCTGACCTCATGTGATCTGCCTGCCAAGGCCTCCCACAGTGCTGGGATTACAGGTGTGAACCACTGCACCTGGCCTTACACTATTCTTTATTTTCTTCAAGAAAAGTTAGGGGTCTAAAACACTGCCTGACTTTCCAGATGGTATCCCATGGGACAGCCCGCCTCTGGCTTCTGCCCTTTGATGAAGGTGACAGCTGACACCCAGGAGGGCTTTCTCTAGCTCGCGAAGCTCGACACTTTCCTCAGCAGCCCGCTCAGTCACTCCCCTCTCAGAGGCTCTTTGTAGTATGAACAATCTTCTTATTACCACCCCAAGCATCTTTTCTGACAGAAAAAGTTGAATAGGATTTTCTAAATAAAACTCAGATTGGATATTGTCTGACTTGGCTAGGAGAAGAGTATTTTATGTCTCTACAGCTATGTCACTCTGAGCAATTGCTTCAGCTCCTTTGGCCTCAGTTTCCTGTCTATAAAATGAGGGGGTGGGAATAATGGTTTCTAATGCGTTTTCTAGCTCTGCAATTTTATATACTGGATCAAATTCTATTTGTTCTGTACAGATGTCAGCATGGAAATCACAAGTCAGGAGGAAGAAGGCAAATTCAATGAGTATTGAATTGCACCCTAGGTCTCTCTATTCATTTGAATGAATCAGCCATACCCAATTATCCAGGAACAAACACCTCCTCATCTCCTCTTTGCTCTCCTAAAAACATTAATTCATGAGTATGACATCAGATTGGAGAAGCCTATTTATGTGCATTTGAAGGTTTATTACAAAGCCATAATGAGTACATTTTCATAAGGGAAGAAAGACTAAAAGCTACAAAGATAAAAACCCCTCTCTCTTCTCAGACTTGTGGAAAGTCACAACTTGACAAGTGCCCTATCTCTGGCTTTTACTCCTACTGTTCCTTCTTCAACCCTGTAACTCTTACACAACCTTTGGAGTTTAGTTCAAGTTGTACCTAAAGATGCCCTCTTTAATTGCCCAGACGTGGCTGGGCATATCTTCTCTGCTCTCCAATAGCACTTTGGGCTTTTCTCCATTATGACGTTTACTGAGTGCATGTACTCACCACCTCTCTTCCCTACAGGATTCTGAACTCTTTTAGGGCAGAAAGAATGTCCTGTCCACTTTGTAGCCCTAGCGATTATAAGATTTCTAAGAGTTTATTTTTGACACTAGAAAAATGATTCTCAACCTTTTTTTGACCAAGATCATTTTCACGGAGTCAAAGATCCTACCACATCTATTTACATGTCCCTATAGAGGAAGAACTGGGTGATAAAAAGAATTCAAGAGGAACAAAAACACAACTTGCAGTACAGTTGTTGATAATATCGTTTATGAGTCACCTAATTTACCATAAAATATACATCAATACTTACATTTTAATATTAAAATAATGACCTACACAAATATGGGCTATCAGGGTTATAAAGTTATAACAGATATAGACTTATAATCAAGTTACTTTATTATGCTTAATCTGATAGTATTTTGTAAGTTACATAAGTTGCTTGAATTTATCAATGAACTGTCACTATTGTGGTCACCGGTTACATTGGTGGTCCCCCAAACCACGCTTCCTGATATTTATGCCCTTTCTAGTTTCTTCCCTTGAGTCTGGGCTGCACCTGTAACTAGCCTTAACCAAGAGAATGCATTACAAGCGGTGCTGTGTCAGTGTCAAGCATAAGCCTTGAGAAGACCTGGCAGCTCCCACTTCTGTGTTCCTAAGGGCACTGAACTGCCATGTAAGAAGTTCAGCCATTTTGTTGGAGAGATCACATAGAGACCACGTGGAGAGGCCACATGGATGAAGGGAGATCTAACATTACAGAGACGAGAACTGAGCAACTCTGCTGATGACAAGAACTGAAGCCCAAGATGTAAGACCCCAGCCAAGCCACTCCAGCCAGCACCCAGTCATCTAAGTCATCCTAGCTGTGTTGTGGGACAAGAAGTTGTTTGGGATTTAACAGCCTTAGCAGACCTCACATGTGGAGCAGAGATAACCCGCCCCCACTCAGCCTGGTCTGGATTCCCAATGCACAGAAACACATAGACTAATAACATAAATGTGGAGCAACAACATTTTGAGGTAGTTATGTAATCATAGATAATCAAGACAACTACACAAGCACTTTTAGGGGCAGGTTATGCATGTGTCTATTTAGCAACAGAATCTGCATGATTCATGCTTGAACTGCAACTTACTCATGTCTTAAAATCTAGTAATTGGAAAATTATAGGCTAAAAATACCTTCGATGCAAATATGTATCACTGCCTGCTGTAGGGTTAACCAAATATCCTCCACAAACTACTATGATAATGATGAAGTCAAGTGAACTATAATTTCTAATTAATAAGCAAGAATAGCAGTAGCTGAAAACCACAACCTACTCGAAGCAAGACTGACATGCAATGATAACAACGGGGCCTTGCCCAGGTCACAGGATTCTAACCATCTGCTTGAGTGTGGGGGCTGTAGCTGCTGAGCATTTAGAAGCAGCCTGATTTCACAGATAACTGAATTAAAGCCCTTGGGGAACTTAGCAATGATCTAATTTAAGTTTATGAGTGGCAAATATGAGTAATACCTAATAACTCATTTAGCAGATTACCAGCATATAGTCCTTAAACAAACATAAACATGAAAGTCTTGGAATTGCATTCTATCCATAAGAATTCAGAGAGGAATTTCATTTGAGAGGTACTTTGTACACCATTAGTGGCCTCAGAGTGAATGTGAGAGTCTCTGCTGCAGGATAGTCATGAAAATGTCAGGCTGAACCAAGTGCCCAAGTGGGGGAGCTGGGAGTGGCTGATGCCCAGGAAAAGCTTTTGGGCTCTGAGGAGAAGTTGAGAACTGCTACGTTGGGGGTCTGTCTTTGGCACAGGCAGACAGTGTTGGTCTAAGAAGAGTGTAGCTCAGGGGCATCAGAGTCTGAGGACTGGTCATTCATTCATTTGTTCACCTGCTTAACAAATCATTGTAATAACAAGCAATAGCAGCAACCTCCATTTATAGATTGCAACACGTCCTGTGCCTTGCAAACTTCATTTGTAATATGCACCAAACCCTGTGAGGAAGGCATGTTTTATGCCCATTTTACAGCTGTAGAAACAAGCCCAGGGTAATTCTCCCAAGTTGTCCTACCAGTAAATGACAGGACTGTATAGGAATCTAAGTCTGCGTTGTTCTAAAGCCCATGGTAACATCTCTGGCTAAATGAGTACTGAGAACCTAAGCATTGGGTCTGTGCAGGTACAGATGCCATTAATAAACCAACTGTGAAGATGCCGCGCCCTGGTCCTCAGCATGGAAGGGGAATGGAAGCTAGAAGGGAAACCATGGCCTGCTCCTGAAAAGCCAATATTATTTGAGGGGGGAAAAAGCTATATTATATTAAACATGAGCACAGAATGGAATAGAATGCAAAATATGCAGAAAATTTGTAGGCAAAACATGGGACTTCGGAAAAAAACCCTTGCTCTTGCCCTGGGGCTACCTCTGTGAAACCTGGAAGAGTTCACTCAGCTTTGTCACTTGGGGCCTTTAACAGTGGAAATGTGAAGGAAGTAGGGTTGTGAATAGCAATGGAAAAGTCTGATTCTGAACTCCAGTGCTGAGGGGCTGATGTGGGAAGGGATTGTGAGTGGAGGTCTCCTTTATGAAATTACTACCTGGGGAAACAGCTGCCCTAGACTCATGCCTTGTGTCAAGGAGACTTCTGCCCAGAGCACCAAGCACAAGTCTGGCTTTAGAATTAGAGACCAGAATTCAGATCTTGGCTATATCCCACCCAACTGTGTGACATTAGCAGGTTCTTCTTCATCTCTGAATCGGAATGATGAAAATATTAACACATGCTTCACAAGGTTATTCTGAGGATTCTTTGTATAATGTTTGCTATGGTTTGAATGTTTGTCCTCTCCAAAATTCATGTTGAAATTTAATCCCCAAAGTGGCAGTATTGAGAGGTGAGGCCTTTAAGAGGTAATTGGATCCTGAGGATGCTGCCTTTGTGAATGGATTAATCCATTCATGGATTCATGGGTTATCATGGGAGGGGAACTGGTGGCTTTACAAGAAGAGGAAGTGAGATCTGAACTAGCACCTTCAGCCCCCTCACCATGTGATGCCCTGAACCACCTTGGGACTCTATGGAGAGCCACTACCAGTAAGAAGGGCCTCATCAGTTGCAGTCCCTCAACTTTGGACTTCTCACCCTCAATAAGTGTAAGAAATAAGTTCCTTTTCTCTGTAAGTTACCCAGCTTCAGGTATCCTGTTATAAGCAGCAAAAAATGGACGGTTTATAAGAGCATCACTAGTAAGACTTTCTGTCAGTGGTTTTGAAAGTGTGGTCCTCATCCCAGCAGCATCAGCACCACCTGGGGAATGTGTTAGGAAGGCAAATTATTGGAACCCACACAAGAGCTAGAGAAATTCAGGGTGGCCCAGCAACATGCCTGTGTTTTGTAACCACTGCTTTACGTTAATGTAAGGAACAGGACTAAGAAGAGAAACTTGGAGTATCTGGAGCTATTTCTTCTTCTTAATGGGGACCTTAAGCAGACAGATTTTGGGTCTGTCAAGTCAGTTCCACTTTCCTGAGGCAGGAAAACATTACAGGGAAGCTGGAGGCCCATGACTGCCAGAAAACTGTCATCATGCCACACTCCTAAAATTGTCATGTTATGACTTATATTCCCTGCAGTATTTTCCTTTCTTTCCAATCTGGTCCTGTTTTTCATACTCCTTCTATAACATTTTGTGCAAAATACTCATCTAGAGAAGGCACAGAACAGATATGATTTTCTACCATAAAGCAAATGGACAAGAAACAAACCAAAACTCCAAGAAGGTAAGAAAATCACAGCTCTATTAAGGCCAGCAACTCATTCCCACACCAGAAATGGAACTGTCAGCGAAGAGACACTGCAGAGCCCTGGGCATGAGTATGGGGCTTGGGCAGGTCTAGAGAAAGACAGCTCTGTAAAAATGCCCAGGTATTGTGGTGATAGTGGCGTGGTGTATACGTGTGTGTGTTTTAACAATAACCACAAAAAAAACCACACTAAAGAGAAAACATTCAAGTTTGGAATGGTGTGTAAAACCATGCTCAGCTTGGTAAGTTCCCATAGACTAGGAGGAACTTGAGGTCAGCCATCCAGTCATCATTCTCCACTTCATGAAGCACTCGTGTTCTCCCTCCCCTCTCTCTTCTGCCAGTGCCTGATCTCCCATTCTCTAATTCTCCTTTCCTTTTTCCCTTCCCCTTTTTGTTTCCCATAGCAACACAAACAGCAGCAGCCATTTACTGAGAGTCTACTACCTGTTCTATATTAATGCAATCCTCAAAATAATCTCTCAAGGTAATACTACACCTGGGACTAGGTTCCTTGCAGAAAACTGAGCCATCATTCAAAGCCATGTCTGCCTGAATGCAAAGCCCATATCCCCCCACTCCACTCTGCATCCGTACTGTTTCTCAGACCTATGGAGATTATTAGTACCATCTCTAGATTGTAAACTGATGGAGGGTAGATTTACTGGTTCATTCCAGAAGCCTAGGGTTGAGTTTATGGAAGGCTCTGGGTAGCCAGGTGCCTCTTCCTCCACCAACCAACAGTGTCCTAATGGGCAATCATGCAATAATGATTCAGCACTGTGGACAACAGCATCTAGAGGTGCGTACACCTCATGCCTGGCCCAGACAATGTCCCTGGATGGCCTCCTCTACCCCAGAGGTGTCTAGAACCCAGTTTGAAATAAATACTTCATTAATATTAGGTAACCTTTACAATGTGACAGATGGTCCTAAGCAACTTGCATGAATTAGCTGGTTGACTCTTCATAACAACTCTATTAGGCAGATACAAATATTATGCTCATTTTAAAGCTGAGGAAACTGAAACATGGAGGTTAAGTAACTTGTCCTAGGTCATAGAGCTATTAATGAATGAATCCAGGATTCCAATCCAGGCGCTCTGACTCTGGAGGCTGTTCCTCATCATTATGTTATATGACACAAAGTTAATGGGCATTGGCGTGTGGCAGTACTTGGCATAAGAAAGTCATCAAGAAAATGCAAATATGCTTGTAATAATTTTAAACATTGCCATTTGAATAAAGTACAGCATTGAAATCATTTCACAAGGTGCTCATAAACCCCAGTTACAGAAACACCACAGCTTGATGGGATTTGGAAACCAGAAAGGAAGAAAAAAATAATTTTCTAAAGCAAATAAAAGGTGTCGTATGACCCTGAGCCCTTGGGTCTAATCCAAGTCCTGGTATTTAATAGCTTGCCCAGGCTGGAGTGCAGTGGTGCGATCTCGGCTCACTGCAACCTCCGCCTCCCAGGTTCAAGCGATTCTCCTGCCTCAGCCTCCCGAGTGACTGGGACAACAGGCGCCTGCTACCGTTCCTGGCTAATTTTTTTATATTTTTAGTAGAGACGGGGTTTCACCATATTGGCCAGGTTGGTCTCGAACTCCTGACCTCGTGATCCACCCTCCTTGGCCTAAGCAGTCAGTTCTACTGTCTGTGCTTCAAGTTCCTCATTTGATAATTGTGGTGAGTGAAGTAAGTAATATTTAAACTCTTTTCAGACAGTAATTTCATTTTCTTTCCAGAAATGTTAGATGTAAACCCTTTACTCTTGCCACATGGTATCTGGTGCCATCATTTTAGGCTGGGAAATGCCTTTTGTTTTCATATTAATTTAAACCATACTCCATTGGATAGAAACAACAGTAAGATACTTTTGCCACCTACCAAATTGTTAACAATTTAAAAATAGTTAATATCCTTGTTGGTAAGAAAGGAAGGAAACAGAAATTCTCCAATGCTACTGGTGTGGAAGTAAACTAGCCGACGTAATACTATATGCCAATAGCCTTAAAATGTACATTTCCATGAAATTTTACTTCTACAAGTTTATCTTAAGAAAGCGACTATGGGGGGGGCGGAGCAAGATGGCCGAATAGGAACAGCTCCAGTCTCCAACTCCCAGCGCAAGCGGCACAGAAGAAGTACAACATTGAAATCATTTCACAAGGTGCTCATAAACCCCAGTTACAGAAACACCCCAACATTCAAATTCAGGAAATACAGAGAACACCACAAAGATACTCCTCGAGAAGAGCACTCCAAGACACATAATTGCCAGATTCACCAAAGTTGAAATGAAGGAAAAAATCTTAAGGGCAGCCAGAGAGAAAGGTCGGGTTACCCACAAAGGGAAGCCCATCAGACTAACAGCAGATCTCTCG